>NW_005842561.1:458351-463012 GCF_000455745.1 Alligator sinensis | reverse complement strand
TGTTAGTGAAAAGTTGTTGCTGATGGGGACTGACAGAAACTAAAACTATTGTGTTTTGGTATTTATCATTTTTTGGTATTTATCATTCTTATATTCCTTTTATTTCAAAATAAAAACTTAGTTAAAACAAATTTAAGTGTGGACTGTGTACATCTAATCCAGCAGGAGACTGATTAATAACATTAGTCACAATTTTACCCCGTGGTTAGATTGAAGGACTATGGGGTGTTTTTGCCTTCCTCTGTAGCAGGGGTCATGGCCCTCTACCTGGGATCTCTTGAGCATATATTAACAGCCTATAATAGAAAAAGAACATTGGCTGCCATATTTTCCCTGCTTTACCTGTGGCAGGTTATGGTGCTCTGTCTTGTGTTGTGTCAGGGTTGATGGTACTTTTATGAAGTTTAGATTATGGATTTCATAGCTTTCATAGACATTAGGGCTGGAAGGGACCTTGGAAGATCATTGAGTCCAGCCCCCTACCCCAGGGGCAGGTAGTCAACTGGGGTCATAGGATCCCAGCAAAATAAACATCCAGATTTCTCTTGAAGGTGTTCAGTGTAGGTGCTTGAACCACCTCCGATGACAGGCTATTCCAGACCTTGGGGGCTTGGACAGTAAAGAAGTTCTTCTTTATGTCCAGCCTGAAACGGTCTTGCAGGAATTTATAATCATTCAACCTTGTCATCCCTTGGGGTGCTCTGATGAACAAATGTTCCCCCAGATCCTGGTGAACACCCCTGATAAACTTATAGGTGGCCATCAGATCACCCCTGAGCCTGCGCTTTTTCAGGCTAAAGAGCCCCAGGGCTCTCAGCCTGTCATCGTAGGGTCTGCTTCCCTGACCTCTGATCATGCGCGTGGCTCTTCTCTGGACTCTCTCAAGCTTCTCCACATCCTTTTTGAATTGTGGAGCCCAAAACTGGACACAGTACTCCAGCTGCGGCCTCACTAAGGCCGAGTACAGGGGGAGAATGACGTCCCGGGATTTGCTTGAGAAAACTCCACAACTCCAAGGAGTTTCAGTTTGCTACATCGCAAGTCATTTAAGTCACATTAAATCACATCCCAAGGCACATTATGCCACTGAATTTGCTACAGCAGCTGGAATTACTGCGCAATATGCCGTCGCCACATGCAACACCAACACCATTATAGTGGTGCGGAATCATTTAACCTGCTTTAAACGTCTTGCGCACACGCCCCTCATTTCATCTACACACAGGCTTAAACACCTTTTTCTCTGTATAGGTGCTTATGGTGAATTACAGTTGAGCCCTTTGTGAATTCCAAGAGGGAATTCATTATTCCTCTCATCTGTATTTTTGTCTGAATTGCATTACCATTTACTAACTGTATTAGACTGGCCTATTTATCTTAGTCCACAGCTTCCAGACCTTTATCCCCTCTACAAATTTGAAAATGGATCAAAATAATTTGAACTCTGAATCAAAGGGGGAAAAAAGGATGACTGAAACTAAGATTTATCTTCATGTTACAGTGAGACCTGTACACATATTCATTTTCATGAAATGTAGTTTTGGGTTTCTGATTTCTACGTATCGGAAGGGTAAAAAAAAATCTATATTTATATTTATATCTCCATAGATTGAAAATTGTAATTTGATGTGAACATTAGAGGGTTTATAACATTTTGAAAGTCCCCACGTAATGGATTCGCTTTAATATTTCTCATAGTAAGTTTGCACGCATACAGCCATGAAACATCTGATGTGTAGAAATTCTCTTGCCTTTGAGCTAAGTCAGTATCTAAAGTAATCTCATCCTGATATTCTTTTGATAGGAATCAAAATAACATGTCCTACAGCCCACTAGGGGGTAGGTAGATACTGTTACATTTCTTCTGCTTGTAAACCAAGATTTATTTTAAATTCATTTTTAGTAAATCTTCCATTTGCTGTACTTGTCCAAAGCAATTATGTATGACTGAGTTGACTGTTATAAACAAAAAAAATATTGTAAAATATAGAACAAAATAGAGCATGATTAGGACATAAATGTAAGTAAAAACCTACACCGATCTACAATTTCTGTACAAGGCAAAGATCTAGATATAACATAAGTCAGACTCTAGAAAGGTGCATATAAATTCAGTGCCTGGTGCATTTTGCTGTTGTTGTTTTCTCATTATTTTAATCTTAAATTCAGATATACCTTCTTAATTCAACAAAAACTTCATGTGTGCATATTAGAGAACAATTTGCTTTTGTGGTTTGGATTGTTTTGTTATGTGGATTATTCTGAAAAACTACTAGAAAGCTCTTATACTTAGCACAGCCAATGCAGTACTCTTATTCATTTCAGAGGGAGCAAGAATCCCTCAGCTGCACTTACAACTTTCTTTTCTATAAAAAGCAGACTGCCAATTAACATCAAAAGGGGGCACTCCCTCTAAAATTATTCCAGAGAAAAGGCTCAAAGGACCCGTCTTGGACATTACCCATCTTGCCCTTTTCTGCTTACCATGAGGAATATCAGCAATATAGAAAATTCCTCATATCAAAGAAGTGTTTCAGAATCTACTTGCATGCTCAAGTGAGAGAGTACTTTTCTATGAATTCATTTATACTGAGTATTATTCACTAGTATAAACATGCAGGGAAAACCAAAAATGTATTAGAGTGTCTTTTAACTGCCTTTGTAATCCTGTTTAAATCTATGTAATCATTCTGTATAATTCCACTTACTTCTTTTAGGGCCACTACTTTCATTAAATTTTGACATTTTGATAGGTGACATTGGATAGGTGATTTGGTAGATGAAGAAAACTAATGAACACTTCTCCTTCACCACCAAACTCTGTGTTGTTCATGTCTTTAAGCTTCACCCAAGGAGTCTGGTTTTACATTGCCTCTAATCATAGAGTGCCACTGGGAGTTAATACACCATACTGCTACTTTCATTTCAAACAAGTTTCTCCTGAAAACCTACTTCTACCAAAAAAAAGGCATTTATTTTACTTATTAAACAAAATAAAATGCATTTCACTATGCTGCGCACTAGCCTATCCCCCCCGCCCCTTTTCTCTACACGATCCCTCCTGTACAGGGTATAGCCATCTATCCCCGTGGTCCAGTCATGGGTGGAGTCCCACCAGGTCTCCGTTATCCCTATGACATCGTAATTGTTTGCACTGAGCAGGAGGATGAGCTCCTCCTGCTTATTCCCCAAGCTCCTGGCATTAGTGTACAGGCAGGCAAGTGTCCCCTTGGGGGCCCTAGCCTTGCCCACAGATTGTTCCAGGGCTGGAGCAGGGGTGGGCTCCCTTAAGTGCCTTGGCCTGATGGCTTTGCAAGGATTGCTCAGCGGGCCAGCAGTGGCAGTAGTCCCCCCATCCCCCAACGGGCTTAGTTTAAAGCCTGGTGGAGCAGGTCAGCCAGTCTGACTGAGAAGAGCCTCCTCCCCAGCGGAGAGAGGTGGAGGCCGTCCCTTCCCAGCAGCTCGCTGCCTCTCTCACCAGAGCGGACTGTGGTCATGGAAGCCGAAGCCTTCCTGATGACACCAGTGCCGCAGTCTTTGGTTCACTACCTGGATCCCCCTCTCTCTCCTCAGCTCGTAGCCCGAAACCAGAAGGATCAAGGAAAACACCACCTGCACCCCTAACCCCTTAAATCCCACTCCCAAATCCCTGTAGTGCTTCATGACCCAGCTGGGAGTGTTCCGAGCTGTGTCAGTGGTGCCCACATGGATGAGGAGCATAGGGTAGTGGTCAGTGGGCCGGAGGAGCTTAGGGATCTTCTCCACAATGTCTTGGATAGAGGCTCCTGGGAAGCAGCAGACTTCCCGGGCCAAGGGGTCAGGGCGGCAGATTGCCCCCTTAGTCCCGCTCAGGATGGAGTCTCCCATGACAAACACTTTGCATTTTGTCTTGGGGAGAGTGGGGGCAGTAGCTACAGTTCAGCCTGTGTTGCCTGCTGGGGCTGCAAGAGGTTCATACCTGTTGCAAAGCTCCAGTGGGGCGGAGACCTTGGTGCGGCAGGCCTTGGGGCCCTTGACCACCTTCGTCCATCCCCGTGGCTGGACAGAAGGGGAGGTCCCGGTGTCCTCCCTTGTCCTGAAGGGTGACTGTGGTCTACCCTTCGCCTCCTGGGGGAGAAGGGCCTGGCAGTACGAACTGATCTCCTGCTCACAGTCCCTGATGGCACGCAGTCTCTGGACTGCAGTCTGGAGCTCCTCCAGCTGCGTGCCATAGACCCTAAAAGGAAGCATACCCCACAATGAGGGGTGGCCATGCTCCCAGACCCCAGAGCTTGAAAAAGTGACAGGCAGCCTAGAGCCAGGGGCTCCGTCTGCATGGAGCCTGGAACCATGGGTTCAGTCTGGGTAGAGACCTCTGAGGAGCCAGGGAGCAGGGGCCGCAGACCCCGAGGGGAGCCTTGGGGTGCTGCGTGTGCCCATCTGCAGTATGCTGCTGGTAGGCCAGCTACGGTTGGGAATGCCTATCCTAGCAGGCTCACAGGCAGGGCCTCAGGCCCTCCTGCTCACCCTCCTGCGCAAACTCTGAGCTAACTTGTGCACCGGGCAGACAAGCGTGCCTGTTTGCATGGCCTGTTCGTGAGGCTCCGGTCACATGACTCCCTGGGGGGCTGGGCGAAGTAAGGGCAGGGGCGGGGGGGGGGGCCTCCCTGGCGCCCAATTAG
>NW_005842561.1:456131-458302 GCF_000455745.1 Alligator sinensis | reverse complement strand
CACAGCTGTTGGGGGTTGCTGGGGGGCTTCGAAATGTGGGGGTGCAACGGGCTTTCACCTGTGTGTCTTGCGCCACCTGCTAAGCCTCTCTTGTTTAGGATGGTTTGGATAGGGATGATCCTGCTTCAGGCAGGGGGTTGGACAGCCACTAGGTGATCTCTGGAAGTTCTTTCCAAACCAGGGGCAGGCAAAATATGGCCCACAGGCCAGATCCAGCCCTCTGAGCACTTTCATCTGTCCTGCGGGGCCACCTAACAAATTGTGCTGTGCCCAGCCCTTCTGTCCACAAGGGCGGGCAGTGAGGCGTTCACGTGTACATGCAGCCCCCAAAATGTACCCTATGGCCTGGCTCCCACCCTCATGGGCAGAAGGGCCTGGACAGCCAGCATGGAGCTTCTGTGCAAGGGTGCTGCTGCCACTGCTGCAGCCCCCAGGGACCTGCTCTGCTTCTCCAGTCTCCTGCTTGCTCCAGGCAACAGATTGGGAAGCAGTGGAGGTGGGGCTACAGCTGGGTGGGAGCGTGGGACTGGGGCTGGTAGCAGTGCAGAGCCCGTGCCCAGGGGGATGGGGCGGCGGCAGCGTGGAGCTTGGGTGGGCAGTGTGAGGGAGAGTGGGGGGTGTGTGGGGACCCCTCCACATTCCCCCCACACTCCTGCCCCCCCATGGCATGCAGCCCCTGCAGGTGGTGGCAGCAGCAGCGGGGGGTGGTGCTTAGGGTGCAGGCACCTGGTGGGATGCAGCTGCGGCCAGAGCTGCACATCGCAGCGAGGGGTGCAGTCTCCGCTGGGCCACCTGTATCGCCGGTGTGCCCCACCACATACACAGCAGTGAAGGAAGCCCCGTGTGCTGGAGCCAGCTGCCTTCAGGTCCTACAGGCCTAGCAAAGTGGGAGGCGTCTCCATTTGGTGTTAGTTCAGAGAAATAATTTGCATTTTAACAAATGTGAAGGTTTTTCGGTCCTGCTAAACTACCTCAATTTGAGGTAATACAATTGAAAATACTCCTTTTTGCCAATCAAGACAGTGCCCAGTCCTAACAAGTTAAGAACGTCACACCAAGTCATTTTGAAACCTTCCTACAACTCCTTCTTGGTTACTGCAGGGACCTGCACTTCTGTCTGCACCCTAAGGTGCTTTACCCACTTTTTAGATTTATTCCCTTCCTGTTTCCTCCTCCTCATTCTGTCCTTTTATGGTTGGTGAAAAGGACTGTACCACTGCCCCTAATCAATCAGGGACCTTATATAAAAAACAGTAGTTTTGTTTGTTTGTTTTTCCCAGGGCCTTAAAAACTTGGGCCAAATAGCTTTGTGGAACTATTCCATGTCTGGACACTTGGTAATAAGTAGGGCAGGGTGGCACGATAGAGACCATATGGTTTAGAGGCTGGTTTCACAAGGGACAGCCTTTGTCCGGTGCTAGGAAAGGCTGTTTGCACAAGGCAAGCGTATGCCTCTCTGGACCAAAGACTGAAAGCGAAAACAGCAACTTGATTGGGAATCAAGACTGCATCAAACCCCACACCTTCCAGGGCAAGCCATTAAGTACCTGCCAGTTAGCCGAGTTGATACTTTGCCTTAAAACCATCAGGGCTAGTTGGAGCGAATTGCCGTTTAAACCTGTGTAGATGGGACTCGCATCCCGGCCCACTCCGCCCTGGATGAAACTGGCCGCGTGCTTCCGAGCGCACAATGCGGCGGCACCGGCTCCGGGCTCCCAGGGGAACGAAGTTCTTGTCTCGGGGCAAACCCGGGGAGCCCTTTTCAGCCTCGGTGTCCTACATGCACCTCAAGGACCTTGAGGAATCCAAATACAAGCGCTAATTCGCAGTCGCTCCCATCCCGTCACCTGTCCCGATGCGACTCAAAGCCCGCGAAACCAGCCCCTGATGAGCCCCGCCCCGCCTGGGGAGGACTAGGAGGCAAGGGTAGGAGCAAAGCAAGCGAGACAATCTTTTTGTCCCCGCTCACAGCCCGTAGCGAGCCCGGCAGGGCCCCGCCCCCAGGCCCGAGGGTATATAAGGAGGTGCGCGACGGCTGTATTTGCTCCTGCGCAGACGTTGCAGCGAAGGAGGAAATAACATGGCGTCTACTAGCCGGTGAGGCGGGGGCCGGGGCCGGGGCCGGGGCCGGGGCCCTTGGGGGTGGAGGGGAGGGCGAGCGCCGGTGGGCG
>NW_005842561.1:436105-456022 GCF_000455745.1 Alligator sinensis | reverse complement strand
GCGCCCGTGTCGGTTCCGCTCCGGCGCTGCCACTGGATCTGGTGCTTGACCCGGTCCCTTCCGCGCCGGGAAGGGGCTCGTGCCCCCAGCTCGGCCGACTTCTCGGGCGCTGCCGGAGGAATCTGCTTTAGGCCGAGTTTTGCGGCGCTTTTATCACTGCGCTAAGTGACCCGGCGACGGCTGGCCGAGGTGCTTCAGCCCGCGTATGAGGACACGCAGGACTCCAGATGGGTGGTCTAGGAGCCGTGCTGGCTTGGCGTAGGTTTGGGAAAACGGGCATCCTCCAAGCTGTTGGACACCACTGCACAAAATGAAACCGCGCCTGCCCTTGACTTCTGTAAAGCTTGTGGCTTTACTTCTCTTTTTATTTACAATGCCAACGGCCTCTTGTGTAATGACAAATTATTAACTGGTTGCGTGTGATGCTTTGTCATTTAGTCTGGCCATATGAAACATTAGCAGCCTAGAGTATGGTGGGGAAAGCAGTTGTTTTACCAGGCCTTTACACAAGGTTTTCAAGAAGCAGCTAGAAAAAAAAAATCGTTGTATTTTTTTAATATGTAAATGACTATGTTTGTAGCTTAAATGTTTACTTTCTACATTTAAGAAATAATTAGTAGTTGGAGTATTGTGGTAGTAGTTTGCCTAGTACTGATAAGAAAGCCACTTATTTTTTTTGACCAAATCTCTCTGTTTTGATGAGTTGCTGCCCTTCATTTTAGTAGATAGCACCTATAGCTTTAATGAATTGAAGAATCCAATTAAAAAAAAAAAATTACTATACCAATTAAATGCGATCATCTTAAAACCTCACAACCTGACTACATTTTCTAGGATCCATATACTGTCAACAGTGTTTTTTATAGGGTATCTACTTGTAAAATGTTTAGTGAAAATATTTTCCCATAGTAGGATTTGACCAGTGCTTAATGTCAATATGTACTTTTATCTGTTAGCAAGATTATAGCTTTGAAATCCTGTGTAAACTGGAAGTGAATTTGGGGCACTCCAAATGCTTTTTCTTACATTGTAGTTAGTGCACATTTTGTATATTGTCTGACACTGATACTTTGTAGCTGTTTTTGCCTTGTATTAACATTTTGTTGCAGCTGGATTATTTTTCCTATTATATATTCAATTACATTTATTTTGGTTTTTAATATATTTGTATGAAGGCAGAAACAGTCCTGGAACAGGACTTTAGTTCATCCCATTATCCTAGTCGACCATTTCCTAATCCCTTTTATAAACTGGTGATTTTGTTTCTGCTTTGAGATTGCTAACGTTTGTTTAAAGGTAGTTTTTTCTTTAAATATTTCATATGATGTGGCAATGGTATTGTCCTGTAAGCAGCAATATTTTTTTTTTTTTTGTTTTCTAAAACATTGTGGGCAGTGAACATTTTATTTGAAAGACACTTAGATTTTAGATCACAAAATATGTGTCAGTCTTAATTTCTTCCAGGTCTTAGGCTACCAAATGTTTCTTATGTATACTAACCACAGCCCTGGATATCATCCAGTCGTATCATTTACATGTTTTTTTTATTTATTACTCAGCTAATTTGTGATGCAGATTAAAAATGGTATTAATGGGGTATGGTTTGAAGGGTTTTTTTCTTGCACTATCACTGAAATAGAGGTTTCCTGTTAGATGTGAATAGTCTTTGGAAACACAGACATTGATTAAAGTTTGTCGGCAGATAAAATATCTGAATATTTTTCTTTGTTTTTTTTAGTTTGGATGTTCTTCCAAGAGTAACTTGCCCAAACCATCCAGATTCAATTTTAGTAGAGGATTACAGAGCTGGAGACATGATATGTTCAGAATGTGGACTAGTAGTAGGTAAGTAATCATTCAGGTTATTGCAGTTCCCTTTAAAAAAAATGAAGACTTATTTGTTTTTACTTAACTTTTGTGTGCATAAGACATTAATAAATTAGAAGTCCTTATTGCAGAAGTGTTTTCCCTTAGCTAAAAATCTACCATTTTAAGTAGGTGTTTTTTCTGGTAATACATTATATTGTTAAACCAATCAGTTGTATAAAGTGTCTGTTGTTGACTAGAAGCCCACATTATGAAGAAGAAAGTTGACTGCTGCTCTTGAAACCTCTGACCTTTGCGGTACTAGAGGTTGACCATGTTACGTTTTAGGGTCATATTATGTAACCTGGGCACAGTTGAAGACTTGACTGTATTACGAGGCATAGCCATGACAGTAGGATGGTAGGGTGTACATTGAGATGCATTAATGGAAATGAAATATTGAGCAAGGGTTCTGACTTTTAAATCTTGGGCCTCACCTTGCTAAGAGATAGAGCTAAAGACATTAGGCTAGTGGATATCCTTCAAAATATTTTGAAGCCTTTAGTACAAAGAAACATAGGAATTGCCATATTCAGTTAGGGACCATTGTGGGAAGCCTAGACCAGAATCCTGTCTCTACCAGTAACTGGTGCCAGTTATTTCAGAGGAGGTGCAAGAAACTGGCCACAAGACACTTTAGGGAATAATCTGCTCACAAGGAAGGTCTAACTCAGTGATTCTCAACCAGGGTGCCATGAGATTCTCAAGTGTGGCCAGGATGCCTGTGCAAACATGATTTACCAGATAAACCCAGGCATATTAAATAATGATAAAAGCATTCCGACCTGTTGTAGTACTTTGGAATTCTTTGCAACAGAAGAATTGTTCTGTTACTTTTTTCATAGTCCAAAAATGAGTGAAAACTAAGAGCTGGCATTTTCCTAGGAGTGCCTTGCTTTTAAGAAGTCTGAGATCCTCTAGTTTAACTGATTAGAACAAAGATTAGACCAAAGACGTGTAGCCTCCCATTAGAGGTTGGTTTCTGTCCTGAAGGATGAGGGTTTGTATTTCTTCCAAAACAGTTATTTTTGCAAATCAGTTCTGTCATAGCTTTGGATGTCATCCAAATAAATACTAGTCATCTTTTGAATTTTGTTAGCACTTTGTTTCAATGATATCCTTTGGCCCTAATTTTACAAACCTGATATATGTTGTGTAAAGAAGCAGAATGACACCTTTACAACAGATGGGCACTTTCATTTTCACCAATCATCTCATGTTTATATTTTTTATATTATAGTACTGCAAATAAATGTTTCTGATCCGCTTTCACTATACATGTATTTTCTTGTATAACTTCCTTGTTTTTTAATACATCTCAACATTAAGGTAAACGCATCCCTTTTCTTTGCCTTTCTTCACATGAAACCTTTTCCCTAAGTCTAATCAAGTGTTTCTGAAACTTTTGATACCCCACTGCTGAGGCTATTCCTGCAGGGTCTCATTTTTGGTAACCACCTCTGCAGACCCTTCTGTTAGCCCCAGGAGCACAGGAGGAGTGGGAGGCCCTGAGCCGCATTGGGCAGCCAGATCTGTGCGCGAGGTGAGAATGGGGGAGGGGCACACGCCCCCCATGCCTCTCCCGGGGGTGCGCACAATTGCGGGAGTTGTGTCCCCTGGATGAACTGCTGGCTCTGTCCCGTGCCCTGCCCAGCCCAGGCTGTGGAGCCCCAACCCCACTCTCTCCCTCACTATGGGGCCGTCAATCTGCCCCACTACCATGCCCCTTCCCTCCCCAATGCTCCTTCACCTAACAGACTTACCAGCTGGATGGTGCTCTCCATGCTGCTGGGCTGCATATTGGCAATCGGATTGGTATCGGCCAATATGGCTGCTCAATAATCAGCCATCGGTATCTGTCCAAAAAATTATCGGTGTACCCCTTTCTGAGTTGTGCCTGATTTAGACCTGAGGAGTTAGAGCTGGTGCCATAAACAATATGTAACGTATTTACCCTCTTCAGACAAAGAGAAAACAGATTAAATATAAGTGTATTACAATAGAGAATTTTTTGGTAATTTATGTCAAAATAAGTTGACTGATAGATAGATAGATAGATATATATAGACTTTTTAATATTATATGTCTGCATCAGTAGTGCTACCTTAAGTTCTGTTCTAAACATTGTGAATTCTGCAGGTTTAGATATAAACCTTTTTCTGTCGAGCATGTAAACACCCAAAACAAGGTTTCCTATTGAAATGTGCTAAATGTTTTCCTGTATGTGCCTTACTACTATTAACTCCATGTTCATGTATTTTCAAAGTTGTTGACTGTATAAATTAAGCTGAAGCTGTTTGTTTTTTGTTTTCTTTGTGACATTGCTTAGAACAGTTCATCTTGGTGGTGTTAGTTTAAAATTTTCTCTTAACCTCAGTCATCTTGTATTTGTTTCTGTGGAAAGAGGCAAAGCGCTGCTGGCATGCAGCTGCTGTGAAATTGGTTCAGGAACAGATATTTCTTAAACTTATTCCATCAGAAATTTTTGGGTGGTTTTTCTTTGGGATCAACAGCTTTGATAAATGTATTTATTTTAAAATGATTAGAGTTTTTGGTTGCCAGATTTAATAAAATATAATAATGTAAGCATTGATGCCTGGGTGAATTATGTTAGTGGCTTGGATACTAAAACTAAATTTAGATTCTCTGTTTTTGCTCTGCTTTTGTGGAAAACAGGGTTTTCCCTCTCTTACAGGTAGAGTTCTATACTTTGCATGGCAGTAAAATTCATTTTTTGCCTTGATTGCAAAAAAACAATTGGAAGGATTTAGCATTTACTTGTATTTTGAAAAACTGAACTCAGTTTTTCTTCTTTTGACTTGCCTTTCTTAGTAGTTGAGCTTTCCCCCACATGTTGAGTATTTTGTGTTTGAATTCATTTATTTGGAAAATTATTAAATATGTGCTAAAAATTATATTAACCAGAGAGAGCATTTACCAAGCATATAGTCATAGTCTCATAGACAATTAGAGTTGGAAGGGACCTCAGGAGGTCATCTAGTGTAACCCTCTGCTCAAAGCAGGGCCATCCCCAACCAGGTTGTTCCAGCCAGGGCTGTGTTAAGTTGGGCCTTAAAAACCTCCAACGATGGAGATTCTACCACCACCTCTCTAGGCAGCCTGTTCCAGTGCTTTATCACCTGCCTAGTGAGAGAGTTTTTCCTAATATCCAAACTTAAACCTCCCTTGTTCTCCTTGTTCTGTCATCTGTCACCACTGAAAATAGTCTAGCTCCATCCTCTTTGCAACCATCCTTCAGGTAGTTAAAGCATGAAAAATAAGTATGAACTTTTAACATAACTTCCCTTCTGTTAATCTCTTATGGGCCTTTTAAAAAGGAACGGATAGAGACTCAGATCTCTGTTTTGCACTTTATAAATGTCTAGAGCAGGTAAGTTCTAAAACAGTAGAAGAAAATCTTTCCTTCAGTCCATGGAGCTCCTGCATGTTTGCTGCTGCAGATTTAATGATTGTCCTCCACAGGATATACGCTATTTCTAGGTATAAGGTGGTGGTTTGGATTTCATTTGGTGCTATAAAGTCCTGGCTCAGTGATTCATCCCACAAGCCAGTACCTCAGAATAAGGAGAACAGCTCCGTTATGGATTTTCTACGTTCTGTTTATGAATAGCAGTGAATGCGCTGATTTCAGTTGCCTGTTGGGCCTTTTTATCCTAGTGCGTGTGGTGGTAGTGGGGTGGAGTTCAGCATTGGTAAGATTGTCTTAAGAAAGTAGACAAATAAAGAAGCTAGATGCAAAAAAGTGACATTCATTCTGAAATGATAGCATTTGAATCTTTTTCTAAACACAAATATGCTGTATTTTCTCCCATGCAAAACTCCCCAGAATGCAAAACTCCCATATCTTCTTTTTTTTTTTTACTTTGCTTTATCCTTCAAAAATGATCTTTCCTTGAAAATGCTGATAAATTCTGTAAGTTATTGAGTAGTAGCAGGTAGGGAGCCTAGTGTGCTCATTGTGCACTTGTGGAGCAGGTGCAGTTTTACTTCTACCTGCCATCCCTTCCTTACTGCTATTACTATTTCCTTGCTTATAATGTCCACCCCAATTTCCAGATGCCACTTTTGTTAAAAAAGTGCATGTTGTATGCAAGAAGCTACGGTAAAGGCAGAAATCTGGTTCTGCGTAGAGGATTCTGTGGTAAAATACATTGGCACATGACTTAATTTTTGGAAAGAAGGTAGATCAAATGCCACAGTTTGGTTAAGTTGAATTTCTAATGAAATCCTCATCTAAATCAAGTGATGTAGTGTCACTTTTCCTTAAATCATTGATTTGGTTTTAAAGAAAACTTGAAACCACCACTCTTAATCTTTCGTTTATTAAGTATACAAAAGCATAGCCTAGAAGTTGACTTAGTCTGCTTTTATTGATATTTCTTCTTTGACCTTGTATCATGTACAGAATTAGAAAAAAAAGTATTCTGTGCCAGGTAGGCAATACATCCCCAAAACGATGAAGTAAACAAAGAGTGGTTGGTACTGGTTTATGTCACTACTTAAACCAATGTCTTGGCAAGGTAACACTACTATTGGAGACAGTGTTTCTAAATGGGCTTTTAAATAGATTTTACAGTTATTTAAATACCTCTTTGTTTGAAGAGCTAAAATGTTGCATTTACTAACCTGATAAAAATGGTTGTTGATTAATATTGCCCTTTTCAGTTGTATAGTATTTTTCACTGTGTCCTAGAACAGTTGTTCATTTTGCTGTTTTTTTAAGACAGATTTCCTTTACTTCTCTAAAGTCCATATAGCTACAGTGATGAATATTTTACCACTGCAAGCATTAAATTAGTCAAGGAAGAGCTCCCTTCCTCTTCAGCTGGAGGTGTCTTTCTTTTTAGACCACTGAGGCTTTTTCTCCTCTTTGCTCAGAAACCACAACTTTGTCTCCCAGGTGCTAATTTTCAACCCTCTAGCTCTGAATTACATGGTCAAGGGATCATTGGTTATCAGTGGGATTTGTGCATTGATTCCAGATTGTTAATCTGAATAGACTATAAATTTAACTAAAGAAATGGTTCGATTATTGAGATTCAAGTCTGATATAAAATCATGGGGGAATTCTTATTTTACTAACTTCACCTGCCCTACTGTCAAAATTATTAGCTTCTCTTCATAGGAAGTACAGTGTAATACCTCTTTTGTGCTTTGTATGCTGGTATGGAACTTCTTAGTTTAAAGTGTACACTGTATTTCTTTAATGCTTCACACAGAATGTGGGAAAACCTTTTGTCCAGAAGCTTCAGGCAAAGAAATATGCTATCTTGACAAATGAATGCAGTGCTTCTTTTCTTTTCTGCTACTACAGTGTGGACTGGCATGCTAGTTAGAGGGAAAGGTGATTGGAGAGGCTGGGGTGGGAATTAAAGGGGACAAAGAGTGAGCCAGGGGGATAAGAATGTGCCTAAGTTAAGTTATTCTCCCAAATAAAGCATAGGAAGAAAAGGGCATGGAATAAGCAGAAGGGCACTGCTGAGCAGTATAGATCAAGGGTCCTTAGCCCTTGGCTAGACCTGGCCCATGAGGAGCCCCGTTAGGCAGTTGCCTTGTGCATGGAGCCAGCAGAGGTGCCATGGGGCCTTTGGAGCCTGATTGTGCCACACGGGCTCCAGTCCAGCCTGTGGACTAGCCTCACATGCCTCATCTGGCCCACAGAGCCAAAATGTTGAGCACCCCTGATGCAGGTGAACTTGAGTTAGGGATGTAATTATCTTTTAAAAAAAATCCATTTAACGTACTCTAATTGTATTGATTAAATGGGTAACTGATAACACAGCAGCTCAGGCATGGCTGCTGCTGGGAGCAGCTCCCTGGGCCCTTGGTAGGGTATTGGTTCCCAACCTTGGGGCACGACCCAAATCAGGGTTGCGGGAGGTTCTCAGTAGGGTTGCAAAGCTGTACACACACTCATGCGTGCGATGGGTGGGTGGGGCAGTGCTGTTGTGCACAGAGGGGCCAATGGTGGGTCCCCTGCTCCTGGGCCACCACCATGTTCTGCTTTCAGCAGCCCCCGCAGGACTGGGTTGGGAGGTCCTGTTGGTGGCTGTAGCCTCCTGTGTCTCTACCCGGGCGTCACGTATGGGGGTTCCTCTCAAACCTCGCCGTTGTTCTTAGGAATAAACAGTTTGGTTATTGGGGTGACTTTGGGTTGGTTCCCCAGGGGGCCTCGCCTGTCATGTCTTAGATGTTAACTAATTTCTGATTGGGAGGAAGATATTTGGTCCCGCCTCCCCTACACCCCGCCTAATGCCAACAACAATGTCATCACCTGTATTGTTAAAGTTGATGTCCTGTACCTTCTCGGTGCTCTGGTTCTCGGAATTTTATGGCTGCAGGATAGGGGCGGTGTTTCTACCCTGAGCGCTTCCTACAGTCCCCTTTTCCTCCATTTTTATATATTGTCCGGCTTTGGTACCGTTCCGTCCCCCAGCGCGTTGCCTTTTTCCCGGGTTTGGTACTTGCAGTCAGTCAGCCGAGTCTGGATTTTGTTACTGCTGGGTCCTGCCGGACTCCAGTCTTCACTTCAGGCTTCCTTTGTCCACGCCGACTCTGTAAGTAAATCCTCAGGCCCTCTCTTGCCCTGTGCTCTCATGGAGACCCCTTCCTGGGGTAACCACCAGGTCCCCTCACTGGGACTGCCTCTGGGCTGGCTGGGGACTCTGCTTCTGGTGGTCCCCCGTCTGGTGTTGCGCAAAAAAAGAGGTTGGGAACCACTGCTGTAGGGGAAGGTGGTGCGGAGGAGGTGTATGTGGCAGACAGCACAGCTCACCTGAAGTGGAGGGCTAGGAGGGGGAGAGCACCTGTGAATGGGAAACTAATTGCTTAATTGACCTAGTCACTGGGCTACCCACTGTTTTTCTCTTCAGTCTCATAGGCCAGGGGGGTACTAGTCCCTACTGTTCCCCTCCCTTCCTCCTCACTTCTTTCTCTCTCTTTCTCTCTTGCTGCCTTCCAGTTCCTGCTGGGGCATCACGTGGCTTCCCTTCCCTCCCTTTCCCTGCCACACTGTGCTTGGCTCTGCTGAAGGCTAACTGGGCTTTCATATCTCTAACTTGATTTCCAACTTGCCTGTTAGTATTTTGATCACAGGTTTGTGATGATGTTAGACTGAGATTGTAAAAGAAACAAACAGATACAATAAGATAATTTAAAGGTGGTTATCAGAAAGGCAAACTGTTTGTTTATTCACAAAGAAAGCAGAAGAGGCCTTATAGTAACTTGTAGACTGGGCATAAGGCTTTGAATTAAGGGCATGTGTACCATACCTTCTTACTATGTGGAAGTAGCCATTAAAAAGGGTGATGGTTTTTCTACTTGCAGCCATGAGAATAATGAAGCATGTTCCTTCCATATATAGATATCCCCCCCTTTCTCTTTACCATCAAAATGAGGGGAAAATGCCAAATTAAAATTTTTCCTTATACTCCTGGAATAGAATCAAATCAAAACTGATGCAAAACAAGTGCTAAAAATGTGTAGCTTGTGACCAAGTCCTTAATTGACAGACATGTTATGACTCCACTCTGTAAATGAGTTTTACTGCTCACATTCAAGTCCAAATTCTTAATGAGCTACATGCTTTACAACCAGTTTTACAAGTCGTCTCCTTTGGACACTGGAAAGACGAGAAGTTCCAGTTCAAACTAGTTATTTTTGTCCCCAGTGCATCAGCCATAGAAAGGAATGTCTTGTGCCTTAACATCTATACTTCTGTAATGGTTATTATTCCATATTAGTTCACTAGTAAAATAGTCCTAGTATTATAGCCTGCAAAGGCTTTCAGCTGTGGTCTTTACGTTCTGTCCACTGAATGTTTTTCTTGGACTTGTTACTCCAGAGCAATTTTAGTGGGTGATATTTTTTTTATTGGAACATGTATATCTGGGATAGACTTAGGCAAACCTTTTGACTATCACCGTACGCTTTCTTAGGTCTCTGGGAGAAAAGCTGACACAGCAGAGCTAAGTAGCAGATGGAACAAAAGCCTGTGTAAAACTCTGCATGTAAATAATTTCTCTTCTATCTTGTTTTTATCAGGTAGCCAACAGACCAGGTTTGGGGTTTTTTTTACACACTTTAGTTCCATCTGCTACTAGATCAACAACAATGCCTTACTCCAACTTAAAAATCATTTTATGATCATTTGGATTATCACTCTTAAACAGTCCATTCATCCAAGGCTACATATGTTGGAGGAAATTATATTTATTCTAATAGAACTCTTGAGTGACTGGAGATCTCTGTAACTTTGTTTATTAACGAAGGCATACCTTTTAAAAAAGTGTTTTGAAGACCAAAGTAAAAACAGGTTGAGTTTTTATAGGGTTCATGTTTCTCATTTTAATGGTCCATTCTATCAGATCATTCCGATTGGATCAGTGAAACTATACTTTTTTCATCAAAAGATAGAAAAGTAGGGTTGAAAAGGACCTGGAGGTTATCTTGTCCAACCCTCTACTTTAGGCAGGATTATCTAAATTGGGGGTTTTCAACCTTTTGGGGTCATTGTACCCCCTGGTGGCCAGATGAGGGGGGGGGTCCCCCAGCAGCCAGTTGACCCTGATCTAAATCATCCCATATAAGTCCTTATAACCTATTCCTAAAACCACATAATCAACTCTGTTTTACAACTACAAGGCATATTGCCCCCAAATACCCTAACCCGTCACAGGTAAAGCAAGGGAATGAGGGCTATTATTGTCCTGCTGCTGCAAGAGTTATTAAATGCACTCAAGAGATCCAGGCAAGAGGGTGTACCCCCCAATAGTGGTGGGCAACTGTCCCCACTACCTTTCCCCATCTGTACCAGTCTGTCCTGAGGGCAGGTGTGTTTATTTTTTTTCTTCTGATCCTGAACACGGCAGTTGGTCAGACCCTAAGGGTAAGACCTAGACAAGAACTTCCAGATATTAGTCCCAGCAGGAGTATTGGCACACTCCAGTCAAAATCCCTAGCCATACCTGTAATCAATACCCAGTGCACCTAAGGAAGGCAGAAAATAAAAAACCTACCCCTGATACCATCAAATTATACATGTTTCTGCTTTAGACTAGGGTGTGAAATATCTAGTAAAATAGAAGATGCCTTAAAAATTAAACTTACGACATGTGGAAAGTGGACAAAAGATAATCATGCAACTTTTGATTCTGTCTGAGGTTGTGATTTTAGTGGCTTGTAGAGATAATTTTCAAAGTGTGGTTTTGGTTTGTAGTATACATGTAGGTATACTATGTATTTTGATAACGTATATGCTTATACTGTTTGTGGGATATAAAGCTGTAAACTTTAAATTGGGCCTTTAAAGAAGTACTAGTTTTTTAAATATTTGGAATTATTAACTTTCTATATTATATTGGCTCAAGATTGTTAATTACCACTTGCTAGATTATTTATTAACAAAGACTGCTGCCTGAAACATTTAATCTTAAATATCCCCTGGAAAAATGGCCAAGGAGCCTGTATTGATGTGGAAGATGGTCAATGTTGGTATTCATTACACAGTTTTTCTCAGCTTGCTCAAGCTTCTCAAAGTCTTGGGATTTCACTGATTTTAATTAAATAATTTCAGTGATCACTAGATGGCAGCACAATCCTTAATTATATGAACAAAATTAACTTTCTATTCATATAACCATTTTAAAGTTTACTACTGTACTTGGTGCTTTATTGTAAAGTAAGTAATTTATGCAGTATCAGCAGAATTCACGGATTTGAAATACCAGTGTCCATAAGGTGCGATACTTGATGCAAATATATTAAAGCATAACAAGAAATTGCAATATTTCAACAAAGATAAATTCTTGAATGTTCTATGGCTGGTAGGTTAAGTCTGTTGTTATTTCAGATTTTGTTTAAGCATATTCAGTTTATGATCTATGAATCTGTAGTTTTCTTCATGTTGCAGATAAGTTACTTTGTCAAGTAGAGATCAGAATCAATGAATATGTATCACCCACTCTTATTATAATGGCAGATAAGATCTGGATACTCTGATAAGCTGTACTTTTGTAAAAACATTTTCTTCATTGAAGAGCTACGTTTTCTATCAGCTTTTTCTAATAATATATTTCAAAAGGTTTCCATAACATACAAAGATGTTTCTTATACTAAAATTGAAAAAGTGTGAAGTGACATTCATTTTAGATGTTGGCTTGAACAGAACAACGTATTCCTATAGTATTACCTCCACCACATTTGGCAGTGTACAAAAAAGCAAAGCTTGATCTGAAGTCTTCTATTTTGAGTCACAGTGTTGCATTCTATTAAATGAACTTTTCAGATGGTGACTAACCTGAATTTAAAGTGAAGTTCATTGTTTGTATTTGCATATGTCTAATTGACTTTAACACTTGGACTGTATTTTGAAGAAGTAACTGCATACTGGATGATCTGTTTATAGATTAAAATAAATGTTTAGCCTCCTAATCTTGGGCTCGGGAAGATACTTCGTTGAAACAGTAGTGAGGTTCAGTTTTGTAGGTGCTTCAAACAGGAAGTCCACTTAGTAGGATGAGGCTGAGGAAATGTGGTTCAGTACTTGGTCTGGTGACTTGGCCACAAAACTTTCATTGTAAATTCTGTGCCTTCCCATTGTTTTCTACACTTACGTTAAAACTTCGAAGTCTTCTACTTTCATTCCAGGGCAACACTTCATTTCTGGTCTCTAAATTTACATTACAATGACTTGATTTGTTTAAAGAATCTTTGTCCTTTCTTTAGTTAAAATGGTAATTTGCTACTGGCAGGAAAATATGTATTCATGGTTAGAAACACTCATTGGTTGGTGTCTATCCAACTCAAAGTGGCGGTTGGCTGATTTCGCTGGGTTGGCCGCCAATTTCATGGGCTTATGGTGGGGAGGGGGCAACACCACTGAATGGTTGAGGGCTTTACCACCCCCACTTAGTGAGGGCTTTCTGTTATACAGCCCTGCCCCTCACCACTGATTGGCTGAGGGCTGTCTGTCATACACATTTGCCACTAATTGGTGGAGAGTGGTGGAGCCATGTGACAGGCTGCCATCAGTAAGTCAGTGGTGAGGGGCAAGGGTGGCAGCCATCTTGCCTGCTCACATTTGTGCTGGTAGCCTCTTTGTGCAAGGCTTTTGGCCACTGGGGAGCCAGCATTTTATTTTTGGTAAGTTTTTTTTCCTACGTGGCTTTCACAGAAATTGCCTGGTTTTGTAAATGCTGCGAAATCACGATTTGAGTAGGTCTGTACTCATTGGACTTGTTTCTTGGCCTATGTTAAGAGGTATGGTCTGTTCTTTTCATTCTTTTTGGTAGGAGATGACTGTTTAGGACAGAATACATGTCCTAGGACCTTTATGTATTTTCAGTGAAATACTGATTTTTGACATAGAATAAACAATCACCCTGTATATATTTAATTTCTTCTCTGTGTGTAAAATACTTGAATGTTACATCTCAGTTCCACAAATATATTACACTCAGTGGTTTGTTCTAACTAATTTTCTCACTAGATTGGTGTAGTAATCTTAGTCTTCTGCTTCGTAATATTTTTGCCAAAGTAGGCAGTGATAGAACACTTTTCATTAGAGCGGGAATAGCTCATAACTCACAAGAGGCAGATCCCTGAGTGAGTCATTTAGGTCATTCCCACTTGTGTGGAAAAAAATTACATCATTGCCCTGTACTCAGTGTTCTATTTATACTATGCCAGAATTTTAAGTACATTTTGCTTTTTTTAGATGCTGTAAACAGTATTGGAGGGCTGTCTTGAAGTAAAGTTACTGCTAGGCCATAGAAGGAGCACTACTTAATCAAATATTTACAAAGAGTCCGAGAGCCAGAAAAGCATGCTGTTTGCTGATTTTGTTAAAGTTTGCAAGGGGAAGATTTGTGTAGCGGAAAAAATGGATATCTGTCTTCCTTACCTTACATGCAGTGTTCTCAGTCTTTGCTTTTACACTCTAGAAGGCAGAGCTAACTGTTGCATTTTTCTTTTTCTTTCCTTTACAGGTTTTTTTTTTTTTTTGTCAAAGCACTTAAATATTGAGGTAAAGCTTAGATCTGAATATAGTTATGCCAGACAGTTTCCTATAATAATGGACTGTTAAATTAAGTTTAGGTTATTTCAGTAAGGGAAGTCTTTCACAAATAACTGCTATTTGTGTTAACATTTTAAGGATTTTTATCTCTAGTTATTTAACTGAACGACCTTCAGTCATGTATATTCCTCACATAATCTTTTACAAAGAGAGAATTCTTCAGAGTCTCTTTCTCCCTAAAAAGAGAAAATTACATTTGCATCCTTTCATTGTCCTCACTATGTTTATTCTATTAAGTCTTTGAAGGGCAGCTTTGTGTTTCATAATTTAAGTAAATATTGCTACTTTTGAGTTCCACTGTCTTTCTATTATTGCTCATGTTATCCCAAGTGCATCTGGATTTCTTATTCAATGGCTAAATAAATAATTATTTTCTTATGCTACAGCCTTGCTACCTGACCTGCTTCTGTGAGAGTATTAAGCAATCATCATGAGTAAAGCAGCCTCTACAGTCTATGCTAAGCAGATGTCCATTCTGGAAATTTGTCATTCAGTCACAACTATATACTCTTTACAAATGTTCTTTTGACAAGACACTGAAATTTCTTTTAGAAGGACAGTGTTGCAGAATCTTTCCTTAAACTTTGTCTGCGCTAGTTTATTTCACTGAAGTCTCTTTCTAATGATACATGAATAAAATTAAGAAATTAAATAATAATTAAAACCCAATAATAACTAGGTTATGTGCAGTATATCTCCACTTCTCTCTTGTGCCTTCTGTAAGCTTAAAATTAGTTGCTAGTAGAGCTGTGCATGTGAAGTCCCATAGCAAAAATGTAGCTAATGAATGGAATAAGCTATACTAATGAAAGAATAGCTATCTGCATTAGAGCTTTTGCTGATTTAGCTGAGTTGATTATGGGTATGACCTTTCTTTTGCTATCCTAATCAACAATGCTGACAGAAATTGAATGCAGACCAAGATGACGTGCCAGTGAGCATGTCTAC
This sequence comes from Alligator sinensis, assembly GCF_000455745.1. Lineage (NCBI taxonomy): Eukaryota > Metazoa > Chordata > Crocodylia > Alligatoridae > Alligator > Alligator sinensis. Next base: position 441,111 of record NW_005842561.1, on the reverse strand, counting down.
ATTAGACATTTACTGTGAGTACGCTGATGAGCTCCACAGTAAACATCTTGGTGCTTACATGTGCAGAGCTATTCAGTTGGAGTAAACTAATAAACCCTGCAGTAGGGTAGTGCTTCTAAATACAAATACTATCCTGCTGTGGAGTTTTTTCCTCCAGTTATTACTCTTTAGCAGCTTACATGTAGATGCTGACCCAGCTGGGTGCGACACAAAGGGACTTCAGTGTGGGGGCTGCCTGCTGTCTACCCCTGCACTTGAGCACCCCTGTGACCCAACTAACCCCTCTGCAGCAAGTTAGGTTGGAGCAGCCCTAGGCTAGCAGGCTAACCCCTGGATCCTGTTAGCTGAGGCTGCTCAGACCTGGCTCTACTTACTGTGATCCCAGGAGCACATCTAAATGCAGCACCCAGAAGCAACAACTCTAGCACAATAAGTGCTGGAGTTTATTGCATTACATTAAAATACACATATGGACGTGCCCAGTGTTTTACAATTTTTGAAGCTTCTACATCATCCAGGAGAGATTTGGAGTAGAGAAGAAAAGTGGGGTGGGGAAAGCTGTATGCAAGGTACAACAACATATATCCCCATATGTTCACTCCATGGTCCTTTGTTGTGGTGCAGCGGTGGAAATGCAAGACGCTATGTAAATTAGATGATCTCTTCAGATAATGTGTTTAATGCTTTTTCTGCTTACTCTGAATTAATCTGTTAACTAGCTGAAGAATTGTAGGGGGAAGCATTTTAAGTGTTGCTCATCCATGTTGTGTGTGGTGCTGCAAAATATTGAAACTATCTTCCAGTCACACTTGGTCAGAACTTGTATGAGAACCCCAAGGAACAGAACTGGTGCATAAGCAGTAGTGATGTTTTAGTAGTTGGCATACTTAGCTTCAAGTTTAATATTAACTACTGTCCTAAGATGTCCATAGACAGCTCTGGGATGGGCCTTCTTAAAACCAAGATCTCAATTCCTTTTTTGTTCATGAAAGATTCCCTGGCATATTGCAAGAATAGGAAAGTTAACCCTATGAGTTCTGGCTAAATTCCTACCCTACTTACATTCTTCCTCTCTGTGTAGTTTCATTTACTACATAAAGCCTCTCTGTAGCTTTCACTACCACTTTTTTCTGTTGGCTGCCCTTTACCGTTACTCTGTAGAGTTAAATAGGTGCTGTCCACTGCCCGTCCCACATGCTATGTTGGGGGAATGACATGATCTGCTTGTAACTGATAGATCAGAGAGGTGAATTGTGAGGCTCAAAGTTCCTGAAGCCTAGTGAAATAATGTATTACAGTGGGACAAACTGCTACTATTTTTTTTTTAACCCAGGTGACCGGGTCATAGATGTAGGATCAGAGTGGAGAACTTTTAGCAATGACAAAGCAACAAAAGATCCATCTCGAGTTGGAGACACCCAGAATCCTCTCTTGAGCGATGGAGATTTGAGTACAATGATTGGCAAGGTAACATTTAATATATTAAATACTGGTGGACATGGTAAGCATTTGTATGTCAAGTGTATATGTTGGCCACAAGGAAGCTATGCTGTGGTATCAATGTACAATGAAATGCAGTTAGAAAAATTCAATGAGCCAGCATTGAAGAGTCCTTAGGAAGTTGTACTGATTTAGATTTGGAGAATTTACTCTCTCTCATTTTGAGTAGATCAGAAAATATTGAAAATACAAGCCCCACAGTTTTGAGGCATCCAGAATTAAACTCTGCTTGGTTTAAAAACAGGTGTTTTTTTTTTTAAGAAATGCTTTATCAAGTTGGCATTGATGAGATGAGAAGACAAACGTGCATGCAGTTATCAGGATTGCTATCAAGCTGTTCTTTCATAATAGTATTAAAAGCACCAAATCTGGAATTCTTCTTTGGTTTTTGAGGCTATATCTACATGGTAAATGTCCCATCCCTGGCATTTGTGTCCTGGCATGTGATTGGGTGTTCTGAATAGGCTGCTTCTGAAACTGGAAGTGACGTAGCCATGTCTGCGCAGTACTTTGGCCAAGCTAAAATATTACTGAGTGATGAGGCCAGGTTGCATGTCTCCAACTTAATTAGCTTATCAACAAGGTCATGTTGATGTGGCTACATCGCTTCTGGCTTGGATGGTATTTTATCCATAGCAGCACTGTGTACTTGAGTATACAGCTGCTGGGGTGGTAAGTTTAGTGCACAGAGGTATCCTGAAGTAAATTAACTGCGTTTGTCCTGGTGTCCTTCCATGCAACTTTTTATTTATTTTTTTTAAAGTGGGGTAGTGTACTTTGTATAAGGATTCTGTGTTAGCTGTTTGTGAGGACTCGTCCCTGCTACATGATATGGTTGATGCACGTTTTGTATTGTAGAACCCCAGATTATGTAATTGCTTGTTGAGTTTTGGAACTGTTTTGTTGTTTATCCTCCTTCAGGGCAAGTCAACAGCTTTCACTCATGGTTAGAGTAACTAAGAGTCAAGTTTCCATTCAAGCATGGTTTTTGAAAAGCACAAAATTTGTAAACAGTCACTTAACTTGGTGTGTTAATGAGTCTGCCTTGTGAAGGGCAGATCAGTGTTAGTCATGACAGCTTGATCCACTGTCATGCCTTAATATAGACAGGTCATAATGGAAAATAAACTTGTTCTAATGTCTGAAGTTCTTCAGAAGGTATGTGACTTGCAGAAATGTTTTAGTGTCTCTTCAGTCCCCTGAAAATTTGAAACAAGATATAATGACCAAACTAAACTTGCTCTTGGAAAGATCAGTCTCTCTTTCCTGATTATTTCTGTCTTGTTGTATGTGGAAACATGATCTTTCTCTGGAGTAATGAGTTAAGCTTGTTGAAGTTCCAGTTGTTATTCAGTCAGCAAGGTAAATTGTGTACCATCTAAAATGAATTACTTGAAGATGCTGGCCTTTAAGAAAAAACTGCCTTTCTAGTCATCATTTATTGTTGTTTATTCTGAGAACTATCTTATAAAGGTGAAAAGTGTGTTTGGGTTGCCGAGGGTTGCTTGCTGAGCTGTGTTTGTGTGTGTTCTGAGCAGCTGAGAGGGCTGATTGATTGCTGTCTGGGTGCCACAAAAGGCCCTAACAAAGGGGCCTAGCCAGTCCAGGCCCAGGTGAGGTATATAGGAGGCACTCCAAGAGATCAGGGGAGCATGGAACAGGGAGAGCAAACAGGACAGTTTGCAAGCAGTTTGCAGGTCTGGCAGGGGAAATACCATGACTGAGGTAATGCACTTAAAATGGCACCGTGTAGTGGAGAGTTGCACCCTTGTCTGCTTGTGGACAGGACTTCCTATGAGAACTTCATAGTTAGCTTCCCACTGGCCAGGTTCCAGTGGGAGGATCTTGGCTACATGCCAACTTTATGGAAATGGGAGACTTCTTCATGGCTTGCCATCAGCCATGTGGCCACAGGAGCAAGCAAAACTGGGGCATCCAAACCTCAAGCTTTCAGGCTTGGGCCTGTACATAAGATGCCTGCCGAAGGACTTGGATGCACCTGAAGCCCCAGGTGGGGGGTAGAGGATGTTTGCTTGTAGTAGGGCCACATTTGGTTCTTGAATGATTCACAGGTTTGGATTTGATTTGACTTGGAGCATGACAAAATTTCCTTTATAAAAAAAACAAAAAAACCCAAAACAAAACAAAAAACAGTTTGCAGGTCAGTTTGCTGCCTGCCTCTATGAAGGGAAACTTATAAAATATTTTTTTTTCTTTTTTTCCTTAATATATGTAATTGAAACAAACTAACCTACATAGTTGTACTTTAAGCAGCTAAAACTCAGCAGCTAGACCAATACTTGTTTAACTAGAGTCCCTTGTTAAACTAGAGTCCAGAGTGAGGGGGAGTTTGCTAGGGAGTTGATTTGGAAACTCTCTTGCATTCCTTCAATGTAAGCTTGCTGAGAGGAAAGGTTTGCAGGGAAAAGGATCCCTTCAGGATCAAGGAACAGCAAGCAGGCCAACTACAGAGGATTTTGCTAGAGGAGGTCTGCTTGCAAAGAGGCAGGAAGTGAGGGGCAGCAGATTAGAAGACCCAGGGAGATGGCTGGAGGATGTTGCAATCCCAGAGCCGCTGCCACTTCCAGTTCTTCCTCTGCTTGCACCTGGGAGGTGTCTATCCAGGCAGGATTGCACGCTGTCAAGGCTTCCACCCAGGTCTTGGTTTGGTGCTCTGCAGGCTGTGGCTGGCAGGTTCCTTCCAGTGTCAGCCAGGTGGGGGAGTGCCTGCGATTTGAGCCATGCCTTCTGGTGGTGTCCCTCTGGGAGAGAGCCACAGGAGGACATAGCAAGGCTCTGAAGCATTCTCTGCCACAAGGACTTCATTGATTCCATGCTTGAAAAAACCTAGGATTGTGGAGGAAGGACTGCTAGAGGCAGTGCTAGAAAAGGAAGAGGGCATGGACTCCCAGGAAGGTGGAAGCTTGCGACCTCTGGCAACAAGTCGTCATCCCTACATGCAGTGGCTTGCCTGGAGAACAGATCTGGAGCGCTAGCAACAGAGGAAGAGCGCATTCCATTAGTGGAAGAGGCCAGGCCAGAAATCCCTGAAGTGGGGAGTACTGAGACCACTGCCATGAAGAGGAAGTGATTGGTGGTGATGGTTGGAGACTCCCTTTTGGAGGGGATGGAGGGATCCATCTGCTGGTCTGACCTTTTGTCCCGGGAAGTCTGCTGCTTGCCTGGAGCCCAGATCTGAGATACCACGGAAAGGTTGCCAAGACTCACCTGACGCTCTGACGACTACTTCATGCTGCTCATCCATGTGTGAGCACCAGTGATACTGACAGCGCAGACCCTGAACAGCTCAAGAATGCCTACAGGGCTCTGGGTGCAAGAGTGAAGGGGAAGGGGGCACGAGTGGTGTTCCCCTTGATGTTTCCAGTCAAGGTGAAGAGCCTGGACAGGAGCGGATGCATCTTGTAGATCAGGGGTTGGCAACCCCAGGCATGCGTGCAGAGCATGGCACACGAGGCCATTTTCCTCGGCATGCCTTGTGGCTGGGG
>NW_005842561.1:433782-435581 GCF_000455745.1 Alligator sinensis | reverse complement strand
TTGTGCCTCCCGCTGTGCCCTGCCATGCCGGGTTCCAATGCTGCTTTGCAGAAGTGTGAGGGCAGCACAGCAGGGAGCATTGCCGGTATGTGCTGCCTCTCCAGGGCTGGGTCTGTGCCAGGGAGGCACCTGGGGCTGGGGCAGAGAGGCAGCAGATGTTTGCAGCTGGTCCAAGTTCTGGGTAGCTGCTCACAGCCACAGATCCTGGGCTGGGGGGCAAGGGGCAGCAGAGCTAGGGGGCATGGGGCTTTGGGTGGGGGGCAAGGGGCACAAGCAGGGCATCCTGCCATGTACCCCCTGCCCTCATTCTGTTTTTCTGGCATACCGGCACTCTGGCACCTTCCAAGGTAGGCATTGTGGGGTTTTTCGGCACTCCGGCCAAAAAACGTTGCCTACGCCGTTGTAGATCAATGCGTGGCTGTGTAGGTGGTGTTGCCAAGAGGGATTTGGCTTCTTCAACCATGAAATGTTCCAAGAAGGATTGTTAGGAAGAGACAGGATCCATCTGATGAAGAGGGGGAAGAGCATCTTCACAGACAGGCTTGCTAACCTAGTGAGGAGGGCTTTTAAACTAAGTTCACCAGGGGATGGAGACCAAAACCCTGAGCTAAGTGGGGAAATGGGAGACCTGGGGGAAGTGCAAGGAGAAGTGTGTAACAGTGGAGGCCTCCTCATCCCTACAGAAAAAGTAGGGCAGTTGGCTAGTTATCTTAGGTGTCTGTACACAAATTTATGGAGCCTGGGAAACAAATAGGAAGAATTGGAAGTCCTCACACAGTCAAGGAACTATGACTTGATAGGAATAACGAAGACTTGGTGGGATAGCATGCAAGACTGCAGTACTGTCATGGATGGGTACAAACTGTTCAGGAAAGACAGGCAGAGGAAGAGGAGTTGCACTATATGTAAAAGAGTTGTATGATTGCTCAGAGCTCTAATGTGAAACTGGAGATAGGCCCATTGAAAGTCTCTGGGTTAAGGTCACATGGGAGAGCAACAATGGTGGTGTCGTGGTGGGTGTCTGCTATAGAACACCAGACCAAGAGGATGAGGTGGTAGGGGTCTGCTACAGACCCCCACATCAAGGGGAAGAAAGATTCGGGGCTCCTGAGGCAACTCTCGGAGACCATAAAAGCTAAGGAGGCGGTAGTCATGGGGGACCCAAACTACCCAGACATCTGCTGGGAGACACAGACAGCAAAGTCCCACCGCTCACACAGGTTTCTCTCACGCAGGTTTCTAACCTGTGTACAGGACCTCCACCTGACACAGGAGGTACACGGTCCCACTAGGGGGAATGCCATACTGGATCTGGTATTGGCAATGGGGGATGACATGGTAGGGGACCTACAGATCGGTAGCCATCTGGGGGACAGTGATCACCTAATAATAGAATTCACCATAAGATGTCGAGTGGGTAAGGTAACTAGTAGGGTGAAAGTGCTAGATTTTAGGAAAGCTGATTTCAATGAACTCAGGTGATTAGTCAAGGACGCACTGCAGAATAGGAGTTTTGAAGTGATGGGAGCCCAAGAAGGGTGGCTGTGCCTTAAGGAAATGATCCTTCGGGCACAAAGCAAGACGATCCCCGAGCGAGGCAAAAGGGAGAAAGGGGCCAGGAGGCTTCCCTGGCTGACCAGAGAAATCCAGGGCAGCCTAAGGGACAAAAGGGGAGCACATAAAAAGTGGAAACAGGGAGAGATCACCAAAGATGAATATACCTCCTCTGCTCGTGCTTGTAGAGAGGCAGTTAGACGGGCCAAAGCTACCATGGAGCTGAGGATGGCATCCCAAGTAAA
>NW_005842561.1:430813-432129 GCF_000455745.1 Alligator sinensis | reverse complement strand
ACTCTTTCCTGCTTATTCAGGGGGTCGGACTCGATGATCTATTGAGGTCCTTTCTGACCCTAACATCTATGAATCTGAGGCAGATGAGGCTTATTTTCTTCAGGCAAGTTGTGGAAGTTTCCAGATCATAGTTCCTGGTTCTCATGGGAGACTTCAGTCCCCCTGACATACTGGGAGGTTAATACAGCAGTGCACATGCAATTCGAGACGTTTTTGGAGAGTGTTGGGGACAACTTCCTGGTGCAAGTGTTGGAATGACCAACTGGGGGGGGGTGTTCTTGACCTGCTGACAAACGGAGAAGAATTGGTGTGGGATCTGTAGAACTGTATGGCAACTTGGGCGGTTGTTATCCACAAGATGATTGAGTTCAGGATCCTGACAAAAGGAAGATAGAGGAGCAGCAGAGTAAGGACCCTAGACTTGAGAAAAAGAGAATTTGACTCCCTCAGGGAATTGATGGGCTGAATCCTCTGGGAGGCCCATATGAGAGGGGAAACGAGTCCAGAAGAGCTGACTGTATTTTAAAGAAACTTTACCGAGGGTGCAGAAACAAACCATCCTGGTGTGCAGGAAGAATAACAAGTATGGCAGGCGGCCAACTTGGCTTAGCAGAGACCTGTTCAGTGAGCTTAAATACAAAAAGTAGAATCTTGGACAGATGACTAGGGAGGAGTACAAGAATATTTCTTGGGCATGCTGGGATGAAATCAAGAAGGCTAAAGCACAATTGTAGTTGCAGCTAGCAAGGGTTTCTACAAGTATGTTAGCAACAAGAGGAAGGTCAGGGAAAGTGTGGGTCCCTTACTAAATGGGGGAGGCAATGTAGTGACAAATAATGAGGAAAAAGCTGAAGTACTCAGTGCCTTTTTTACTTCAGTCAATACAGGCAAAGTCAGCCCCCAGACTACTGCACTGGGCAGCACAGTTTGGGGAGAAGGTCAGCAGCCCTCAGTGGTGAAAGAACAGTTTAGGGACTATATAGAAAAGCTGGATATGTACAAGTCCATGGGACTGGATGCAGTGCATATTGGGGTGCTGAGGGAGTTGACTGATGTAATTGCAGAGCCACTAGCCATTATCTTTGAAAACTTGTGGCAATATGGGGAGGTCCTGGATGATTGGAAAGGGGAATATATAGTGCCTATCTTAAAGAAAGGGAAGGCAGATCCAGGGAACTACAGCATCACCTCATTCCCTGGAAAAATCATGGAGCTGGCCCTCAAGGAATCCATTTCTAAGCATTTGGGGAAGAAATTGATCAGGAACAGTCTGCATGGGTTCACCAGGGGCACCTGATTGCCTTCTATGATGAGAT
>NW_005842561.1:392380-430793 GCF_000455745.1 Alligator sinensis | reverse complement strand
GGGAAAGCAGTGGATGTGATATATCTTGACATTAGCCAGGTTTTTTATATGGTCTTCCACAGCATTCTTGCAAGCAAGCTAAGGAAGTATGGGTTGGATGAATGAACTGTGAGGTGGATAGAAAGCTGGCTGGATCATCAGGGTCAATAGGTAGTGATCAATGGCTCAATGTCTAGTTGGCAGCTGGTATCAAGGGGAGTGCCCCAAGGGTCAGTCCTGGGGCCAGTTTTGTTTAATATCTTCATTAACAATCTGGAAGATGGGATGGATTGCGACCTCATCAAATTCATGGATGACACCAAGCTGCAGGGGAGTTAGGTTAGGGCTAGGATTCAGTGTGATCTAGACAAATTGAAGGACTGGGCCAAAAGAAATCTCATGAGGTTCAAGAAGGACAAGTGCAAAGTCCTACACTTAGGATGGAAGAATCCCATGCACCGCTACAGGCTTGGGATCAACTGGCTAAGCAGCAGCACTGCAGAAGGGACCTAGGGGTTACTGTGGACATTAAGTTGGATATGCATCAACAGTGTGCCTTTGTTGCCAAGAAGGCTAACAGCATTAGTTAGGAGCGTTGCCAGCAGATTGAGAGAAGTAATTATTTATCTCTGTTCTGCACTGGTGTGGCCATACCTGGAGTACTGTGTCCAGTTTTGGGCCCCCCTCCCAATGCAGAAAGGATTTGGACAAGTTGGAGGGAATCCAGTGGAGGGCATTGAAAATGATTAGGGGTTGGGGCACATGACTTCTGAGGAGAAGCTGAGGGAACTGGGCTTAGTCTTCAGAAGAGAAGACTTGAGGGGGGGATTTGATAGCTGCCTTTAACTACCTGCATGGTGGTTCCAAAGAAGATGGAGCTAGACTGTTCTCAGTGGTGGCAGGTGACAGAACAAGGAGCAGTGGTCTAAAGTTGCAGCAAGGGAAGTTTGAGTTAGTTTTTCCTAATATCCTTCTCACTAGGAAGGTGGTGAAGCACTGGAATGGGTTGCCTGGATAGGTGGTGGAATCTCCATTCTTGGATATTTTTAAGGCTCAGCTCAACAGAGCCCTGGCTGGGATGATCTAGTTGGGGACAGTCCTGCTTTGAGCAGGGGGTTGGACTAGATGACCTCCTGAGGTCTCTTCCAGCCCTATTTTTTTTTGATTCTGAGTTTTATCCTTTTACAGTAAGACCCAGTAGAAGGGTGGTACTAGCAGTAGTAGGGTCTGTAGAGCTACGGTTGAGTGCATTTTATTGTATGGAGCAGTATTATGGGATGCTGATCCCATAATTCATTCCAAATAGAATTTTTTTTCTATTTACATTTCAAGGTGGCATTTATCTCTACCAAACTCTACGACAGAGGGACACATGCCTTCTGAAATGGGGCTGCTTAATATAATCTCTTTAGCTCAACCAATAGCACTAAATTACTGGACAAAAAATCAGGTACCCCAAGTGCATGTTACAGCCTCTTCTTCCAAATTCAAACATTATTTGGATGGTTAAATAACGTTTATTCTGTCCTCCAGACAGTTCTAGAAAATGTGCTGACCATTACTGACCTAGTGTTTCTCCCATCTTAAAAACAAGATATAAATTTTAAGAACTAAAGATACCAGCATGTAAACAGATATGCAGGCAGTAAGATTTTTCTCAGACTTCGCCTTCTTGAAATGAATAAAGCATTCTTTTGGTCTACAAACCTATCTATTTGAAGTACAAAAGCACAATGGGAGGCCGTTACAAGACTGCAGTTCTCTGTAGTGTAGAGATCTGCAGTTGTTTTGGGCAGGTGTTGTTGGACCCCATATTGAGACAAGATATATTCTTGCGGGAGGAATTGGATAAATGACCTAAAACACTATTTGTGGTCTTATTTGTTCTTTGAAGGAAATGCAAGGGAAATGGATCTCTCCATTAGTGGAAAATTCTAAGTATTGGACTAACGAATAAAAAAGTTTGGCTCCTAACAGCTTAAGATCTGTCCTGTACTTTGTAGGTATGTTTGCTACTTGCTCAGAATAGGGCCCAGATCAAATAGAATTCTGTTTTTAATTTGTTATTTTTCACCTTTTATATTGCTTCATTTTTATGTTTCATCATATATTATTTAATGTTTAATTTTTTGTTTAAATTAGAATGTGTAAGTTTATTGCAAAAAAAAAAAAAAAAAAAAATTTTTCCCCTATTTCTTGGCCTAATAAAAGTATCATCTCTGAACCAAGAGTTCTAGATTTATTGCATGCTTTGACCAGTAGCCACAAATTATGCTATTTTACTGTTGTATAATAGCATGATTCTGGGTATGACTAAGTAAACTGTATCTGACTAGAAGGCCTGGTAGGGCAACATTGTGGGTGGGGCTAATCATGATGAGCTAAATCCTATAAAATACCACAAGGTTGCAACCTCCTGAGTGAGTTGAATATAGGGCGTCTCAAAACTGTAGCCCCCACTGCTTTATGTGTTGGGTAGTGGTTGGGGAAAGGCTAAGGGACATCGCCTTGACAGAAATGCGTCTTCACAGAGGCATTAGGCAGTCAGCCACAGTTCTTACCTGTTACTCTTTGGCAGAAGCTACAGCCCTCGAGGCACGGAACTTCTGGACTCGGTTTGGCCTTTGGATTGTCTCAGTGGTCTAAAGGCAGGGGGTGATGGGGCTTGAGCAGCCTCCAGTCCTCCATGCTTGTGCCTAGGCATATGTGTCAAAGGTCTTGGTGTGATTATTGTAGGACTCCGTACAAGCGGATTCATCAGGCACTGACTAAACCTCGTAGATGCGTATCGTGATCCAGAAGACCAACTAAACTAATAATAATTTTAGTTTTAATTCTGCTGAATCATTTTAGTGAAAGGTGTAAATGAACTACTACTACTACTACAGCAGTGGCTTGTAGTAAGATGATAAAAAGTTTTGTTCTGCTTTGCTAAAAAAAAAAGTTTTCAAGATATCTCATTTAGACAGGAATGGTGAGACTTACCACTTACGCTTCATAAACTGCAGAGGTACAAGAGGCAAAAAAAAATGCATGCAGGGAGTTATCATTTATTGTCAGCTTGTGTAACCTTATTTTGTTAGCTTTTCTCCTCTCTGCCCCCACATTTGTCCTGGCATTTTTATTTGTTTTAATTTGTAACGGTTTGTCACAAACCTGTTTATAAAACTTAATTTTTCCAAATTGCTGCCTATCCAGGAAGAGCTAAAACACGATTTACCAGGTTTATTTTTATGCTTTCCATGATTTACCAGGTTTTAGGGTGTTATCAGATGATATAAACAAACTCATAATGTTGCATGCTGCTCTGTTATATAGTGTGGTCTATATCATATTGTGTAATTGGGGGCTTTATATAGGAGAAATCTAGGCATCTGTTTAATGATGTTTTGTTAACTGAGAGTCTAGAAGGCAGTACCTGTGGTGGAGACATTGAGTTAAAGCAATATGGTGGTATCAGAAAGACATTCTTGCATCATTTCTTGATATCCCCTGGATCCTCTGATATTACTGTAGTCCACAATTTGAGGAGGCTGGGTTAAGTAGTGGAGACAATTTGGAATGCTGCTCTATTATGCTATTTACTTCAGTTATGTGTATGTATATAACTGTTCCAACCTAGTGATTTGAATTAGAATAACAAAAAAAAAAAAAAGAAACCCTGCAAGGTGTTTATTCATGAAATATTAAAAACAGAATAGCTTATATTTTATTAACGACAACATTTTACTTTTCAGGGCACAGGAGCAGCGAGTTTTGATGAATTTGGGAATTCAAAGTATCAGAATCGCAGGACTATGAGCAGCTCTGATCGAGCAATGATGAATGCTTTTAAAGAAATTACTAACATGGCAGACAGGATCAACCTCCCCAGAAATATAGTTGTACGTTCGTGTCTCCCTCCTTTAAATTGTTCTGGCATTGACTTAGTTAGCATAATATAATGAGCACATGAATTTTTGATATTGCTGCTAATTAAATGGCCTAGAGTTAATTAAATTTAGTCTTCTTGCTTTGAAGGATCGAACAAATAATTTATTCAAGCAAGTGTATGAGCAGAAGAGCCTGAAGGGAAGAAGTAATGATGCCATTGCTTCTGCTTGTCTCTACATAGCCTGTAGACAAGAGGGCGTTCCAAGAACATTTAAAGGTAAGTTTGCAGTTGCACAGATTAAATTCTATTACCAAATAGAATAATATCTTTAGCCCAGTATTAGAACAGCATGTTGATAGTATCTGGAAAGGAAGCTATAATAGGAAGTGTAGAAAAATGAATCTTAACTTCGGCAGTAGTCTTCATTTTATTTCATTGTATCAATTAGGATTTCTTTAGACTTGCTTCAAGTGATGTCTTAGGAGAATGAATGTTTGGGTTACTGTTTTAAATAGTTCTGAATCCTGGTACAATTTAAAAGATGCTGCCTGACAAAATGAGTCTTAGAAAGATTGTTTGAGTAAATTTGAAGCAAAAAGTTACATGATTGATAAATACTTGTCCTCCCTGTTCTTAGTGGAATATAACACTAGTTTGATTGATTTAAAATTAATGGCGACTTGTAGAACATCTTGCATTGCTGTATTTTCAACGGTAACTATTATTCCAGTGTTATGAAATTTATTCTTAGTCTTTTAGTGGGGTGACTTGCTTTTCTGAACAGTGACTTTTCATGAAGAAATGGGAAGGAAGCTGAAAAAGTATGGTCTTAAGTCATTAAGAATGTATCTCGTTTAAAGTAGAAAACAGACCCTATTAAGCCTATAGCTTAATTCTCGTTTTGTTTGTTTAGAAATATGCGCAGTGTCCAGGATTTCAAAGAAAGAAATAGGCCGGTGTTTTAAGCTTATTTTGAAGGCGCTTGAAACCAGTGTCGATTTGATCACAACTGGGGATTTCATGTCAAGATTTTGTTCCAATCTGGGTCTTCCTAAGCAAGTACAAATGGCAGCAACACACATTGCGCGTAAAGCTGTGGAACTGGATTTGGTTCCTGGGAGGAGTCCCATTTCTGTGGCAGCTGCAGCTATTTATATGGCATCACAAGCCTCAGCAGAGAAAAGGACACAAAAAGGTAAAGTCTTCCTGCGTTTTCCCATATTTCCTGTTGAGAATAGGAAGAACTCTTTAATATAAAAGTCAATGTGTTGAAATCTGCAGCAGTAAGTTGCCACCTTATGGATGTAGTTTATGCCCAAAGCAACTGGTATTCTTTCTCATGATGATGCAAGTTACCTGATATTTAGCTACACTCCCATAAACAAACTTCCTTAAGGTTTAAGTATGTAGACAATGTAATGTTGGTAGGCTGCATTATGGATTTTAACTTATTACAAGTTCATATTTACACATTTATATTCTATTTTTCTATTCAAAACTTGTAAGGTCACAGGAGATATGAATTTGTGGTTTTATTGTTAGTTAGTATCCTTGTTCTCTTTATAAACCATTATCCAGTCAAGGCTTGGCTTGGAGACCTGTATCATATTAGCTGTGCCTTGTTTTCCTCACCTCAAGCCTATGCACATTAGGTTGTGAGGACAGATGGTGCCATGTGGACCCCAGACTGTCCCAAAATCCTCAGACATGGAGAAGACAGCTTTAAAGCTGGTGCAGCTCAAGCCACTGCTTGTGGGAGCCAGGAGAATCTGGCCTCTTATAATCACTTTTCGTGTCTCTGAATGGAACATGGTACATAGGGAAGGGAGAAGAGCTTAGATTGTGAAATACTTTTGCTTTATAAATACTGCGGTGTTCCCAATTTATGCTGAACTCCCCTCAGGTGTCATAAAAGATGGAGCCTGCTGTGTTGAATGGCTTGGGATATTGGGATTAGGTTATGAAATCTCAATTTACTGTTCAAACCCAATGCAGATCAGAACTTTAAAGAATTATGACAGGGGTCTGGTCTACATGGGGTGAGTTGCTGACCTGAAAGCCAGTTCCTAATGGATACAGGAGCTTTCTGTGGATTAAAAAAAAAAGTTGATCTCTGACTGCCCGTCCACTGGCTTCTGTCTGTGTCCTTGCCTTTGCCCTTGACCCTTCACTTCACCCTTATCTTTCATCGCACTTGCTATGTTGCCTGTTTATTCTGCTGCCTAAACTCCAATTCTTCTGTGTCTTCAACTCCTCTATCCTTGAGTTTCTAGTTCTCTGGTGCTCACTTTTTTAGACTTAGGAGGCAGCTGCTTTCTACATTGCCATATAAGAGTAAAAATTGTTTGCTTGTACTCTCAGGTCTTCACAGTTCTACAGTCCTACCTACATTTCATGTTTAAGTTCAGAATCACCACCTCTGTTTTTAAATCTTACATAAACTAGTTCCTGCTTATCTCAAAAGCTCAGTTTCCTTCCTCTGCTTGCTTAGCCCTGGCTGTTTCTGTAATCTCCTCATTGTGTGAGTGAGCTTTCCCCTTACATCTCTTTATTTAAATTCCTTTCAGATCTTAGCTGGGAAATACCTTTTCTTGCCCTTCACTGTATTCTTTTATTAACCATAGCAGTCAAGAACATGATGTTACATAAACCAGTTGGTTCTTTTTTAAATTTCTTCTTTAAAAAAGAGCCTGCAATGCAGTTGTCAGTCTAAAAATTGACTAATCAAAATGTTCAGCATGTCTTTTCCTTTTCTGTGACATTTATGTTTTGGATTTAAATCAGCTCATGTTGAATTAGCCATTTCACTGAAACATGCCTATTTTGAGGAAAATTTTTCATACGTTTATTGGGTCACAAATGGTTGGAAAAAAAATAACTTTGCATCCAGTTTTAGAAAAATGAGGTAAGCACACCACTACCTGCACAAGCTCTGCTGGCTTCTCCTGGCCTGACAGCAAAAGAGAAAATAGTAAATTGTGTTTAACCTTGCCTCTCTGTTTTCCTTAGAGATCGGAGATACTGCTGGGGTTGCTGATGTTACAATCAGGCAGTCTTACAGACTTATCTATCCACGAGCTCCAGATCTTTTCCCAGCTGACTTCAAATTCGATACCCCTGTGGACAAACTACCACAGCTGTAAAATTACTAAGGTTAAGCTTAATTTCTAAAGAACATTTTATGATTTTTTTGCCTATATGAAAGGATGTACAAAGTGTTGATACTGAGCCTTCATATTGTGGAACTGGAGAAGGATGTGAAGAGCAAACATAACTGCTGGAGCACAGCACACATTCCAAGGGTAAACAAAATCATGTGTGGCATTTTGTATGTATATATTAGTGAAAGTAAATATTTAATGACTGTTACAACAAGCTTAATTTCATATTGTACTTATTTAGATTTCTTTTGTAGGGATCTAGTAAAACGTATTTTGGAAAATTGAAATGATGTAATTCCCAAATAAACTGTTTTCCAAAAACATGTACCACCTTGCATATTTCATTTCTTTGAGATGGGTATATTCCTTTCAAATGACCTGAACTTGATGATAATCTGTAGTAATAATAGAGTTCTTTAAGTACCTTTGCAACAAAACTCATTTATGTATGAAACTACCACACTTGCGTTCTTGGCAACTTTTAATCTCTAGCGTAGCTTTAATATTTGTAGTTAGCTGCAATTTACAGTATAGAAGGTTTAACCCAGAGTGCAAACAGTTGGCGAAAAGCAGCTTGAATATTTGCACAACTGCTGCTGAAGATTTTTTAACATGTTGTTATGAAAAGATTAGTCATATCCTTGGCACATCCTCCTTGCTTCTCATGGATGGCTACGCACCCTGCCTTTGTGAATTTGACAACTACAAAAGGCTGTTGCTTTAATTGAACTTCACTGGCAACTTTGTGACATTTGGTCTACTACAAAAGATGTTAATTCCAATATCTCAAATACTTCAACATATAGATTAAAATGACAGATCGTATTTAAATGTGGATGTCCACCAGCTAAGCTCTTGACACTGCTGCATTCTAAATTAGCACTCAGCATTTGAAATGATACTCCAGGTGCTGAAGAGTTAAAAGCTAGAAGTTTGTTCTCCCTTCCCCCAAACTAATTGCTTCCAAAATGGGATGCCTCTTGACAGTGTCCCTTTGTGTTCAAAGCAGCAAATGTACTTTACCAACAGTCTTCTGGTTTCTGAGCTAATTTTGCATCACAGGTGCAAGATTTACTTTAATTATCAAAATGAACAGCTGAGGGGGGTCAGCCTCTGACACATCTGGTCCTAATCCATTCACAGGAGGGCTCTGTGCCCAGTGCTAACATTACTAATTGTCAATAGCCTTGACTGTTTTCTTGCTGCTTTAATTTTAATCCCCTTCTGCCAGTTGAGACCCTCAAAATACAACAGCTTTAAGTTCAGTATTTTTTTTTTTTTTATTCTTCAAAAGCATTGTAAATGCTTTACTGGCCACTGAAGTTCTGACTACTCATGGCTGTTAAAAGTTCCCATAGCACAGCTGTAAAGGGCATTAGATCCAGTGTCCTCTCCCTGTTTGTGAAAGACTAGAGGCAGGGCCATGGCATCGTGCCTGCAGTGGAATCCTGCCTCTTCCTGGAATTCTGCAAACAGTTCCTGCCCCTCCCTCAATCCAGAGAATTGAAGCTTGCAGCAGAGAATAGGGTAAATTTAAGCTGCAGGGCCCAGGTGGAAAGAGCCTGCTTTCTGTGTAAAGGGCTGCCTTAACTCTACAGGGAAGATAAGGACAAGAAAAAGTGATGGAAGATGTGAAGTTAGACTGAAGCATTTAATGAGAAACATGTTTCTGTGGAATGCAAAGGACACAACCATGTTTGTCTGAAGGATTAATGACAATTTTGTTTTAACTTCAGTTAATATTAAAACAAACTAATCTCTTGGGGATCTGCTACTAGATCTTTAGATATGTATAAATATGTAAAAAAAACCCCCAAAACAAACAACAACAAAAAACCCCCAACTTCCCCTTATTGTATCCTTTTGTAGGGTACTGCTGTGGAAGGAGGAGAAAAAGAATTTATCTAGCTATGACCTTTAACTCTGAAACAGAGTAAGGTTAGTGCTTAGTTCAGCATTTATAAAATTAGTGATAGAATTTTTATGAGTTTTCTGGACTGACCAATGTCAAGTAGGAATAAATATTCTAGTTAGTTTCTATACATTATCTGGTATGTACTTTATGCACTATGCTGATGTACTAAACAGAAATGCACTTTAAACTAGTAGTCTACAGTAGGTGGTTGATTTTTAAGGTGGTAAGTATGACATCTCGCCAACCATTGCAGCTAATTAGTCTCTGCTGTCTCAGGTATAGTGAAAAATCATTGCTATAGCAGTAAAATACCTAGATGCAGAATTTAACACACTGCTCTGCTAATTATTCATCATTCTTGTGCCTTTCTTTTTATTTAAAAGAGTAAGAAAGGCATAAAATCCTTGTTTGGCTAAATTGTAAGCAATTTTAAACTTATTTTTTCAATAGAATTTAGAATCCCAACTGATTTTAGGGGCTTAAATTATGTAGGCCCTTGTTCTGATACACAGGTGTCATCCCTTGCTTGTGTGTAAACTAAATATTGTGGGACCTTTCTTACAAGAGTGCTACTGTGTCAGACTAACAATTTGTTTAAGCATAACAAAGAAGTGAAAGCAGTTTGGCATGAACTGCTGTCCTGAGCCTAAACCGTATCTTGATGCCAATTATTTTACATATTCTGTTTTAAAAACTTTGTACACAAACCAGCAAAGTTAAGTGTGTACAAGGTCAACTTGATTGGGGCCCTGTTTGAAAACAAGTGATCTTGTTTTTACCTTTCTCTTAGGAAAGGGAACTTAAGTTACCCTGATAACTACTGCCTAATTTAACACCCATTTCTTTTTACTTCTGGGGGCTCTTTCTAAACAAGATTTTGGGTTTTAGTGAGTTCAAAAAGCCTACTGCTCCAGAAGCTGGACAATAGCAGTAGAGTCAGCTGGCTCTCTAGGTTGAGCTGATGACATCAGGTGTTGTAACATCTTCCCTGATTAGCAAAGTGGAAGAGCCTCTAGATTTGCAATGGTAGTAGTGTTAGTGTTTTTAGACATAGCAAATACAACCTACCTTTCATAGCTCCTGAGGGAAGTCAGGGTTGCAGTAAAGCTCTACTTTGCTATATTTCAAGCACTGAAGTTAGGCTTGGCTTTGCTTAATTTGCACTAATTTTGTAAAAGGTGTTCTGTTCTGTACCACACAACAGTTAGTCCCCGTAGGTGCTCACAGTATAAAGGGCTGATAAGCTTTTGAATGCAATGCATCTTTCTTCAGGCTAAGTCAATCCCAACTAAGCAGTTAGTTCAGTAAAAGATACAAGCCATGTGAATCCTAGCCTAGAGGTTAGTATAAGTGATTAAAGGGGGGGAAAAAAACATCCAGCTCACTTAAAATGGCAGCAGTTACTCTGGTGGGAAAAGAAAAGAAAAGCTAATACTCCTCAAGTGGGACAGAACTTACCCCTAGGAAAAGGCCTTAAAGGACAAATGTATAGAAGAACTTGTTCTAATGGCTGAATTTCTTATTTACTCAGAAGTTTCTCTAAACCCTTTAACTAGTTAATTAGAGGTCAAGAAAGCAGGCCTTACAAGGAAAGGCTGAGAGGCATGGGACTCTTCAGCCTGAAGAAGAGAAGGCCTAGGGGGGACTTGGTGGCAGCTTATAAGTACATAAGCGGTGTGCACCAGGATCTGGGAGAACTTCTGTTCACCAAGGCACCTCAAGGGAAGACAAGGTCCAACAGTCACAGACTGCTGGAAGATCACTTTAGACTGGACATAAGGAAAAAACTTCTGAAAGTCTCCAGAATCTGGAATAGATTCTCCCCAAAAGTGGTGTAAGCACCTACACTGGAAATTGTCAAGAAACATCTGGATGCTTACCTTGCTGGGGTCATCTGACCCCAGCTGACTTCCTGCCCTTTGGGCAGGGGGCTGGCCCCAATGATCTCATGAGGTCCCTTCCAGCCATAATGTCTACAAAACACTATTGTGGCAATGACTTCTTCACTGATGTGTTATTGACTAATAACCAAACTATTCTTTTAATTCTAATCAATAGTGAGTTATGATTTGCTTTAGTATGGTAGTGGAAAATCCTTCTAGGCTTACTTGGTTGTATGAAGTTCCATCCTGGTTAGAAGCAGCTCTTAATTGTTAAAACAGGATATGAACCCTATTCCTCAAACCAGAGGAAGAATGCACAAGTACATAACCCAAAGTTTTGCATAAATACCTACTGGGGAGAGATGGGATGTTCAACAAGCTAATCCCTGTTCTGCTCTCAGACTTCTGTCAAGGAGGGTGGTATTTAAGATTCCCTTTCACACTCTATAGCCCCATCCACATGTGTGGATGTTTGGTTCCCTGGGGGACCACATACTGCACAGCAGCACTCATCTGGATGCAACTTGTGTTCTATAAAGGGACTGCTCCTGCAAGAAAGTGACAACCATGGTTCTATTAGGGGCATGGTGCCTATTAGAAGGGGGAGATTCTCCCTTTCCTTCCATAGACCGGATGCATCAAACACTGAAGCTACCAAAAACCCGCACACCAAATTCAATAAGTAAAATCGGATTTGGGACACAAGTTCCAAATTTCTATTTAAACTTTAATTTGTGATATTAATGACTGCAAAACACTTAGAATGACATTGTTAAAAGGCACATTTCGTTTTAATGCATAGTGTACCATTCTAAAATATCCTAATTTCCTTACAAAGTGCTTGAGCAGCCACATACAGATAAAGGTATAGCAAAATATATTTACAATCTAGAGTTTAAAATCTTAATCTGCCTAAAAATATTAAAAAAAACAAACAAACCTACAGGAGAGAAAAATTAGTGCTTTCTTTCAGCTTAACTGTGTGAACATACCCTTGCCCTCTAATTTTTTTTAGTGATTTACTTAGATTAAAAAAAGATTTCTGTACAAGATGTAAGTACAAAAAGGTATTTTTCATGGTGCTTTCTTAAATGCTAAGCACCCTCTTAGATGCTGTATATATATATATTTTTTTTTTTTTTTTGGAACCAAAACAGGTAAGCAGACTGTACCTCAAAAGCATTTAGTGTTTTAACATTTCAATTAAAAAAAAGAAAAAAAAAGAAACTTAATTTCTTTCTCCCTTCAAAGTTCATTAGTATCTTTTTTTAAACAAGTTACTGTGCTGCTCCCACTTTCTAAAGAAGAATTCATTCTGTAAAACCAACATGATTTCTATATTTTGTAAAATGCCACCAGCCTTCGTGTTAGGTAGAGTGTTTTACACATTATTCAGAAATACTAATTCATTTCTTCCCCGGACCATTACCAGGAGGAGTTCTGAACCTAGTGTTCTGTCCAGCAGTTATTTATTTAAAAAAAAATATCACCGAGTAACACCTTAGTGTTGCACTATTCCATTCTTTAAAAAAAGACACCCAAAAACCAAACCCCAACAACAACATGGCTTCAGTGTTTATTACATAGCTTATTTGGAATAATCAATTCCAGGGTCTGAACTCACTTCTGCAAGTTGTTGGCTACAATGAACCTGCACAGCTAAGTAGAGAATCAAACCTAAAATGTTTTTATTAGTGAGCTGAGGAAAACACTGGAAACTTATTTTCCAAGGAGTGACCGTTTGCCTACAGAACACTGAGTGCCAGAAATAGGTCATACAGAATTCCCAAGCGCGCACAGAATCTGGTCTAAATTGTTTTTCTACTTTTGAGGTACAGTTTTAGTGTTAAGATACTTATAAAATATACACTGTTTTATCAAAAATATTTATACATTCTGTTACAACATATTACTTTTATCCTCACTAAACTGCCAATCTACATTCTGGAATTCAGTGGCCTAAACTGTATACAAGTGTTTTTTCTATTAAATCAGAGTTCTGTATTGTGTTCACATGACCACTGTGCAAAATTAATGAAGTGGTAAAATTAAGTTACATGCCTGGACATAATACATTACAACTTCCAAATATACATGTTCACAGTATACATGTATACATTGAAAATCCTTGTTTCTTAAAAAAAAATGATATGATCATGTACAGCAGATAGAAGATGATCTAGATGGCTAAACACAGTATGGGTATCTGTCCACTCATAATTAGTGGAAAAGGCATTAATTCCAAGAATGCACAATTGGATAGACATGGGGAATGCATATATGTTCATACACTATTTATGGTTAAGACTGGACAAACATTCCCATACTACATTCTTCATCTTAACTTGGGATTTTTTTATGCCATCCATAAAAACACAACTTAAAGGCAAAAACTGTTTGGCAAGTGGCTTTGGTAAACTTTCTGGATATTATTTTTTGTTGTTGTTATTGGTTGGTTTTTTAAATGGAAGCACTTAAACTGATATATCAAAGCAAGGCATTTAAACATTTTCCCCCTAATAAATACCATAGAAAATTTACAAAACAAGGCATCAGTTCTTAATTTCCATTATTTTAAAAAACAAAGATAAGTCTGTAAAATTACACATTTCAGGACATTACAGTAATTTAAAAAAACTGCCAGCATTTGCCTTCTGTGCATCTTACCATTTTCTTTGTGAATATCAACAGCATCCCAAAATTCTATTTAATGTGGCTGAATAAAGTTAAATGGTCATCAGTGTAGTAAAAAAAAAAAAAATCTTCTTTCCCCACTTAAGACAGGTATTTTATTATCTGCTGTAGAAGAGTAAGATACAGTACAGATCCAAGTGTACCCATCTTACGGCCTGTATTCACCAACTCAGCTTAAGAACTCCATAGAACTGCTTTCCAGTGCTCAGAAAAGAGAGAGGCCACTCTTTGCAAGACTATTCACAACAGTACTTTAAAAGAATCTTCATGTGATTAAAAAAAACAGAAGCTACAGGTGGCACAGAGAGCAATTGAAGGGTTGGTATTCTTTTGAGAGAGGCATTCTTGTGAGTGTTAGCTATGGTTTCACAGTGTCTCAAAATTAACACCAATCAGCAATGTAATCAAAATCTCTGAACATTTCCTGTTCTTCTTCTGAAAGTATCCTTGGTTCCCGAGGGGGAGTGAGAATAGGTGCTTCGGAGGTAAATTCATCATCAAAATTACTAACATCTTCTCTTCCTCTAATGGTGGGCACAAAAGGTGGTTTCACTTTCTTGGCGAGCAAGGCATTCCAATCTATTAGCTGTAAAACAAATCAATTAGCCATTAGTTTCCTGCCTCTAGCTGCTGATGGTTTCATATGCTACATTAACTCATACTCACCCGGAAGAAGTGATGCTTTTTCACATCCTCAGCATCTCTCTCACCAGCTCCAAGGCGCCGCTCTGGATTTCTTCGTAGCAACTAATAAAACATTTTGTAGAACTTAGCACTTAAAACTGCAGTGCATAGGGAACAATTAGGTGCTGGTATTACAGAATAAACAGGCTATAATACAAGCAGCCTGAATTTCCTAGCTCAATTTGTACAGGGAAGTGGCTCTGGAGAAATCTGGTTCAGATCAGAGGGAAGAGAATAAAAAGTTTATGTAAGCTGTAAAGTGAAATATAACATTTTAGAGAAAGAAAAGGTGATGGTAAAATAAAGATTTTTCATTTGAAACCTTCCTGCAGGAAAAGAGTCAATGTAGGCACCGCCTGTCAAAGTATATTGCCCACCACAAACTAAACTCTTCACAGAAAGGAAAATACTAGATGGTAACAAGAGAATACTTTTGTTTGTTACATACAACCTTACCCGTCTCATTATAGAGATGGCCTCTGTAGAAAGGAAGCGTGGATATCTTACTTCATCATTTACAATACTGTCAAAAACCTCCTCTTCATCATCTCCAGGAAAGGGAGACTATAAAGAGGAAAAAAAAGTTTAGCAAAACTAAGTTTCTAAGATAAACCGTTTCGCCTAAAATAGAGTGCTACCAACTTGTATTTACATTTACTGCTAATTTAGAGAGTTAGATAACCTAAAACAGCAAGTTATTTCATCTCTCCCTACAGCAGAATGTAGCATTCTAGGAGGGGAAATGTATGATATATTAGCTTTCCTTTCTTTCAAGACAGGCAGGCAGCCAGCTACAAGATTTTATCTATAAAAAAAGAATTAAATGGTTATTAAAGAGGGAAAAAAAAATATAAGACAGCCTTTTAATAATGCACTTCTAAAACAGTTTTCTGTTAACTAGGAAAAAAAATATCCAATCTAATGCGATAAAGCTTTGCTTTATTCATCCTTTAGGATGGCTGAAACTTGTTAGTGAAGTACTCATCCCTAATTCATTTAGGTAAAACCTTTACCTGTCCACATGCTGGACAGGTAACTAACTATCAAACCATGGTTTATGGAAGATTTGTAAGTCACATGGTGCTGGTTCAGCTTCACTTTCAAAAAGACATTTTTAGAGGGTAAAGATGGGGGAGGAGAAGAATAGGTTGTGATTAACTTTTTAGCATATGTATGCTCTGAGTATTAAAGATTGCTATAAACAAATACTTCCAAGTATTTTCCAATAGAAAAACTCGCTGCACTGGCTCCAAGGATGTTACAGCAAAGAGGGAGGGAGGGAGGAAGGAAAAGGTGATGGTTATAACAGTATAAATCACTTTCTCATTTGCCATTGCATATGGCACAACATTTCTAGACTATTAAAAAAGAAACAAACTAGGTAGAACATTAAAAAATGGAGACAGCAAGTCAAATGGTAAATAAAATAAGCATATCCTGCATCATACCTATACAAAGCTTCTGAACTCTGCCTTAACCTGTAATGGAAGAATGCAATTTCAACTCTTCTAACCTTATCCCTTTTTGAGGGATTTGAAAAAAGATTACATAGCTT
The DNA here is from genome assembly GCF_000455745.1 of Alligator sinensis. Classification (NCBI taxonomy): domain Eukaryota; kingdom Metazoa; phylum Chordata; order Crocodylia; family Alligatoridae; genus Alligator; species Alligator sinensis. The sequence continues at coordinate 415,048 of NW_005842561.1, read as the reverse complement.
AAACTTCTGAAATTTTCCATGCTTGTATTCAGGCCAGAGGACTGACTTTTTAAAAAAACTGTAATATCAGGTGTACAAGCTAGTATGAAGGTATCTGGTTAAATAGAAAAATGAAAATCACTGAAGTTAAATAGGATTACATTAACACAGCATTAGCATGGAGGCATATGGCAATGGAAGTAAAAATGTTCCAGATGTTATGTTTGGTGCAAAACCCTAACTTAGCCAGTTCAACACCAGCTGAGGATCTGGCCTCATGTTCTAGCTTCACAGATCTACTGAAATAAGTGGGAGTGTAGCAGCTAACACCAGCTCTGTATTTGCCACATTATGTATAGTACTTTTTTTTGTTCTGCCATTCAAACACACTAGAAAACATCCAAGCATATAAGATGTGCAACAAGGCTTACACAATACCAAAGACTTATCCTTGAAGGGTAGAATGTTCTAAAAAAGTTGAGAACCTTGTACTTCACTTTTACTTTTAGTGTCATGCTAAGATTTAGACTTGCTTACACCACACCCATGTCTTGCGTGGGCATTATGTTTTTGCTAGTGTACTTACCTCACCAACTAGCATCTCATAGATGAGTACACCAAGACCCCACCAGTCTACAGCTCTGGTATAGGATGTTTCCGTCAATACTTCAGGAGCGAGAAATTCTGGAGTGCCACAGAACGTGCTTGTTCTGTCTCCAAATCCCATTCCTGAAAAAGTTAGTTTCCTTAAAAACAAGCAATACCTCATGCCACTACACTTCCCGCTAAACACTTCAGTTAGTACAATTTATTCCTCAAAGCAACTGCAAGTTATATCGTGGGTTTTCACATTTGTGTATTGACAACTTGAAGTAATTCAGCATTGAAGCAATGTTCACACTGCTCTGTTGGCCAGCTCTACCAATGTCATCCATAGCCGGAGTCAAGTGGTCTCTCCTTTTTGCACATTCCTACCCATAATAAAATGTTAGGCTTTCAGTTACAGTCTTGTCACAGCACTGCGTATATCCATGCGCACAAACTGGAGCATAGGCTACATGTGTATCAGGAGCGCTGCGCTTTACTAAACATACTGCATTGACAACGTGTTCCCAGTAAGGGCACGGGCATTAGCATAACTGCATTTTCTACTGATCTAAGAGAGTGAACCCTCCACAAGCTAAACAAGCTTTACAAGAAAGACTGCAGCACTGAAACAAATAATAGCATCTACAGTAGGGGCTTTTGCCAACATGATTATGTTAGTCAAGGAGCACATCTCTGACTGTCATCTTTAGCATAGACATAGCCAGAGTACACAACACTCTTAGCACATGATAAGAAAACAAAACCCACTTGTCATTTGAAGTACTGTACAATAAAAAGCAGCGCATACTTTTGCTACTAACTACATCAGATTAATACTTACAAAAAGCAGCTCTCCCAAGTAAAAGCTCATTTTATGTACTCATTTTCCACAGGACAATACTTTGGAAACTAAGGTGGTCTTACTAGATTCTAGTATATTCCATAGTCAGAAAGTTTGTATAGAATTTAGTTGAAGGCAACATAAGGTACTATAATAAGTACCTTTGTAAACTGCCATGATACGGCACCTGGTGGTACTGTAGACAGCTTTATTTATCTGTCCACTATGGGCATTTTTACACGTGTTCTAGGGGTTGGGGGGGGCGGGGGGGCTTTAATTAAAGCAGCTCCTGAAAGCCGCTTTAATTAAAGGTGTCTGCAATGTCTTGTGTATTGTGTCCTGCATTTCAAAATGGTTGCAGGGTTGCTTTAACTAAAGCTCATTCAACAAGGTTTAGTTAAAGCACCCCCACCACCATTTTGAAGTACAGGGATACTGAATACGAGATGCCAAGGCTGCTGGAGTGTGCCAATTAACACACCAGCAGACTCAATCAGGTCTGCTCTGATGTGCTGCAATTACAGTGTGTCAGAGCAGTGTCCCGCACGTCTATAGGCACCCTATGATACTACTGATCAAGAGTGCATTTGAAAAAACATGCATTTGAATAAATTGCAGATCAAGGGAAGTACATGTTTGTCTCCACATACTACATTTCCAGGAAGGGCAAGTTTAACAATACAGCAACAGCACCAAGGACAAACGTAACAGCAGGATGATGTGGATGCAAACTTGAACTTTGAAGGTTAGTTGCAAAGAAAAAAATCTAACCCTGTGAGTTTGAGTCTGGAGCCCTCTGGATTAAAAAACGTAAGAAAACCTGCGTAGTCTCTTTTTCCTTTGAAATCTTTATTTAAAGTAAGACCGTAGTCATTGGATGTTCAAACAACTGTAAGCTTTGATCTACTGCCCACCATTTAGTAAATTCTTTGTAATGGGCTGAAGCTTACAGGACAAGAAAAGCAAGCTGGAGAAGAAGAAAATAAGCCCAGTCAGATTCTACCACTGAACCAGACCACTGGGCTGTGAGAAAAAGGGGTGCAAATACACCTGTCCTAAATCCAGGAAAAGAAGCTGAACAACTTGTGCTGCATGTGCTTTATGTTTTTGTTCCCCCAAAGGTGAGCACTTCCAACAGCTAAATACTAGAAAAATCAAGTGTCAAGAAGAAAGTGCCGTTTCAGGAGATTTCCTTTTGTTCGAGCTATGCTGCATTGAGAATGTTCTTTATTCACTTTGAAGTCTAAATTATTGGAGTTGCTTTAAAAGGATATTCAATCTTTAAGGAATTTTTAAAAAGTGTAGTGCATATGTCACATGTTCAGCCAGTTTGTGGCACTATGAAATGGCAAACCAACCACAAACATTTTCCATGTTTTATATGGAACATCTTTGTGACTGGCTTGCATCACACCTTAAATTGCTCTGGGTTCCAGTTCAGCCTGAGCAGTTGCACGACTGGTAACAAAGGAATTTTATACCTCATCCCAAACGCTATGCATCCTGCTATGCTCACCTGGCATGGCAGGACATGCTGTTTTTGGAATAGAGACAAAATCCCTTAAATCACAATCATGCTATTATTTGGACCCCAGCAGACATTCAGCAGAGAAAAGGAACAGGGCTTCACCACAACTGAAAAAAGGCTTTCCCCATCCTCAATGGAAACCCTTTCAAATCCTCTCAAAGGGCTTCCCTTACAACCTTGGTTTTCCAAGTTAAAAGACCATAAAATTATTTATCCTGTTCATATCACTGCAGAAAAATCTACATGATATGTGCCATGTAGATGCTGGCTACCTTGGCTCTCTTACTGGTTCAGAATATTTGGTCCAGAGTTAGTTGTATCTAATTGGTTGCATCTCCTGGGATACCACAGAATGTGATTTAAAAAAAAAAAAAAAAAAAAAAAAAAAAAAAAAATGCTGTTACCTTCTTTGCAAAGACCGAAGTCAGCTATTTTAACAAAGCCTTCAGTGTCCAGCAACAAATTATCCAACTTCAAATCTCTAAAGACAATATTTGAAAGTAAAAATGGATTCATTAATACAACCACAGATATATCAGTAAGTCCATTCAAAGTTTATATACACATTTATGGAAGGAAAAAAACTAAACAAAAAACGTTCCTCAATTTTGAGTATGTTTTTCCTAGCAACTGTTTATACTCTATCATAGAGTAAAAAACTGCCAGAATAGAAAAGCAAAAGGATAATGTTTAGGGTAAGTAAAAAAAAAAAAATCACTGGCTGGAGATCAAGCAAGCATTAGAGAGAAATTTGTTAAAATTCAAATGTTCGAAAGCATCAAAAATTACTTACCTATATACTATTTTGTGCTCATGTAAATACTGTAGTCCAAGAACCACACAGGCAGCATAAAATCTGTTTAAAGAGGGGGAAGTTGAAAGTTGAAGTTACATATAGTAGATTTCAAAAGTAGGACTTAGCAAAACTGACACTGGATTAATCTGTAATTTTAACATTCAACTTATTCTGAAGTGTGGCACATACAAACTTATCTTAAATGACTTTTATACGTGATGTATGCCGACTTTATACAATCAATCAAAACTAAAACTACCTGGCAAGATTAGAATAAAAAAAAATTAAGGCTCTGAAACCAAGTGTCTAAAGGCTCTGAAACCAAGTATCTACCTCAAGGTCTCCCCTACAGCCCATAAAGCTGATCATCTATACTGAATTATGCCTCAGCTTGATCTGGCAGCAAGCCTGGAAGCTGTGCTGAACTTCAGGATCTGAGGTCCAGCCTGCTACTGCTCACTTTCTAGCCTTCCCCTTCTTGTAGTGGGTTTCTAACCCACCCAGGTGCTATGGGCTGCAAGCACAAGTAGTCTACTAGCAATCTTACAACTCCTTGTTCCCAACTGCTGGCCCTTCTGTCTCTACTGCCCTTAATTAGAGCTAAGAACAGAAAGAAGAATTATTCAGCCGATTCCTAGAAGAGCTCTGTTTGAGGACAAAGCAACATTAAGTATGGCTTTGCTACAGCCTTAAGGTCAGATGCGATGGGAAGAGACTACCTCAAGCTTGAGCCGGCTGAGGATGACTTGGCATCATTTCTAAATATCAGTGTAGATCTATGAAAGCACCAAAACATTTGACTGAAGTTGATACTTTATTTGTTTTATTATACATTTTCTTTTTTTTCTTTTTTTTTTTTTAAATGACAGATAATGGCTTCTTCCAAATAAGTACTAGAAAACCAAACATTTATAATTAAGCAAACTGCCATGTGAGTTTGCGTTGTGATAGCTTATGACCATTCTAACTAAAATGAAATGAAGATGCATCTTCCTAACCAAATAAAGTTTAGTCTTAAGTCCATTTACAGTCCGTTACCATAGTTGCTGAAGTGATCTAATACAGAAATAAAGTTAAATGTATCTTTTTAATAAGTGGGAGAAATCAAAGGATTAATCTTTGAAGATTTTTTTTAAACATAATGGTATAATAGTTCTCGACACTTACACTGCTCTTGGTTCTGAGAAGACATCAGTATGAATGTGCATCATCAGATCCCCACCAGCAGCATATTCCATTACAAAGCAAACATGATCTTTGGTTTGGAAACAGGCAAAAAGGTTCACCAAGAAGGGATGCCGTACACTATTCACAGTTTCAAAAATTCGCTTTTCACACATCAGGCTGCAAACCAGAATTATTTTAATATCAAAGTTTAATACTGAATACTATGCTATGATTTTAAATACACAGAGAATTATACAAATAGGATTCACAAAAAAAAAGTTTAACCATACCCAAGACCCTGATGTTAATTAGATAGTTAAGGGTCACATTCAAAAGGTTTTATGCATGATTTTAAGTGTTAAACTCTGCTGATTTCAAAAAAAATTATGATGGATACGTTAGTACAGATATGTTTTCAAAGGACTTTCCTCGGCATGCTCAGAAATTTAAAAGCAAGTAAAATATTTAAGATAACAGATCTCTACCACTAGCTACCTATATCTATCCATAATAGAAAACAGAAAAAAATAGATGACAGACTTATATAGGAAAGCCACTTAAAACATCATTCCTGCAGTTTGCTTCCCAACCGTTCCATAAATCTGCGGACTTAAACTAGTTTGTGTGACTTCTGTCCCTAGCCCCGAAGTGTAAGCGATCAGAAACTGGTTTAAACCTGTAACAGAACAGAAGTTTAGTGCACATAAACCAGTTTCAAAATGGCTGAAACCGATTTAACATAAACCTGGTTGAATGTAGTACCAGACTGAACTGATTTGGGTCAAACTGGTTTATTAAAACTTCTGTCCCAGACTCCTGGTTCAAGTTAAATCACAGTCCCCCAGCATCCCAGCATGCTTTTCAGCCCTGGACTGGGCTGTGCTGCCTGCTCCAGAGAGCAGGGATAGCCCTAGCCCTCTGCTCCCTCGCTGGAGCAATGAGGGCTGTTTGACAAAGGGAGGGGGAGTCTAGGGGGGTGCTGCCCCTCCCAGGCAAACCCCAGCTGGGGTGTGGGGCCACGAAGGGGGAGGGCTAAACATCTCTTTCCCCACTCAAACTTACTGCTGGCTGCAACTGTGGACTACAAATCCCAGAGGCACCAGGAAGAGGAAGTGATGAACAACCCTGCAGAGTTCTGCTGGTGTAGTTCTGGATTACAAATCCCAGAGACCTCAGGGGCAGGAGGAAGAAGTAGTAAACAGAGCTAGAGAGCTGTGCTCTAGCACCCCTGGGCTTCTGGCCTGAGCCACTGCAGGCATGTGGCTGTATTTCCCGAGTTAAAATGTCTGTTCACTTTTGTTTCAATTTAATCTATACATCTTAAGACTAACCTGCAAAGACTGAATCAATTCAGCCTCAGGCTTTTTGACTGTCTGTACCTAGCCCAGCTCTTTCTTTCTGCCCATCGTAACACTACAGCACTTATTAAACCATTGTAGAAACAGCCATCCTGAAGGCAAAAAACTAGGGGACTCTTCAACAGTGAAATCTTCAACACTGATTTCAAAACAAATACAGGATTTCAATTCTTGGAGAAAGAGACGAAGAAGTATCTACAGTCTCAAGAAAAAAAAATCTGCTGGACCAGATGTTACAAAATCTTACAGGCTGATTCACAGAAGTCACTGAAATATACAATGGTGCAGGAAAAGAAAAAAGTTTATTTGCTAGAACATGCTAGATATGAACAAGCCTGTGGAACTAGCTATAGGAAACAGTTTTAAAAAGGAACAAAAAAGTAAATGGGCAGCAACAGATTAGGTTAACTTCTGCTCAATACAACGTATATCTGCATGGCAAAGAAAAAAAGACAACTGAAGTTAATGCTAAGAACAGAGAAGAGGTTTTTTGGCTGAGAATTACAAGAATAATGATTTATCCAATGATGATGATCTCAGCATCCAACTCCTGCACTGCAACTGTTTCCCTGCTCTGGTATATTTCTCATTGAATGAAACCTTTAAAATACTATTAAGTTGGCCACATGGTTTGGCAAGAGGTAAGTTAACTGCAAAACTCCTCATTAAACTGAACAGAATTCTTTAGCTTGTTTCTCAAAGAAGTCTCAAACATGCCTCCAGTTTTGACAAGCAGCTTTGATGAAAGTTTTAGAGGCAATTATGCCAAGTATGCCAAAACCTCCTTTTAGAGCCTTAAGGGTGAAAAAATAAAGAGGAATTTCTGTTGGGATTTAACCAAATGTTATAATTTTTCTTAATGTTATACTTAAATGTAATCAAATAATTAAATGTCAAAAGTCAAAGTGATTGCCCTCCTACAGAAGCTCATCAGTGCGGCAAGAACTGGAAGAAGCTCCTTCTGAGTCCCTTCATTTAGTAACTGCATTTCCTCTAAAACACTGTTAATTACAGTATCCTCTTGGCAAGAACAACAAGGAAACAAAGTACTGTCCAACTCCTCTTTTAGTTTCACCTAGATTATTCTGTTTGACAGCCAATTAAAGACTATTTTCAAAACACCAAGTAAATAGTTGATATCATTTTGTTATACACCTCAGAATATTGACAAGTGAAGTTAGGAATGGATTTCTTAATAGTTGGAAAGAACGAGATCAGTGCGCCAATCTAATAAAGTTACTTTACTTCACGCTGCTTAGAGAACATTATTCCTTTAAAGAAACCAGAATATATACATTAGTATATTTGACCCAGGTCATTAGTCCTATTTCTCGGTGTGTTCCAATTTACTCTTCTGAAGATCATGGCAGTTTCCTGAGCTAAGAAATCAGGCTTATAACACAGTGACATGGAATTCCATTTTTATCATCATCACGATGTCTAGTCCATAGCTGTTTATGCAACTCTTCTTGATAAGATAAGTGCAATAGGCCAGGATATAATGATTCCTCCTAGTGTTGATATAGTTTGTATATTCTCTCTGAGAAAAGAAAGGAGACTAAATATTCCAGTGTTCAGAAAGTCTCCCAAGATGAAAGTATCTATACTGCCTATAGGAACTGGCTATTAATAGGGTTCCCTGCACCTACTAATATAAAGCCAGCTCATAACTGATACAAGGAACCTTAAATCGAATTTGCAAGGACAGTGGGAAATCTCTTTCCACTGCAGCCACTTATACCCATTAAGTAGTCCTAACCATAGTACAACTTTTTAATTTTATTTAATTCAACTGAAAAACAAATGCTTCCTCTGCTAAATACAAAAATTAGAACCATCAATTTGCTCTTAACAAGACTCTTGTAAAAAGTCTATGATAATTTTTCTTTACAGAAAACAGTAACTAGAGAGTAAGTTACACATTTTAGAATGCATTAGTTATTTTCTTCAGACTGACCTGTCTACTTCATCACGAGCAACAATATCTCCTTTCTTTAAGGCTTTAATAGCAAACATCTCATTTGTATTTTTGTATTCTGCCAGTAGCACCTGAAATAAGAGATAAGCAATTTATTCAAACAGTTGCATTATGCTTTCTTAATATCCTCATAGGCAAACATTTACCTTCCCAAAGTGTCCTCTACCGAGTACAGCACAACACCTGAAATCCTGAAGACTAAACTGAAATCTCTGTTGTGTTCTGCAAAACAGCAATTAATTAAGAATTACAGAAAACTTCAAGTTAGGTTTAACAAAAAAAGGCATTGTCAAAAATACTACATTTTTACCTTTTATCTTCTGGTTCTCGTAGATTAGTATACTCAGGGTCCAAGCATGGAATTTCTCGCTCGCAAATGATTTCGGGCTGGAGTTTTGGGACAATACTATTTCTGTCATTTTCAAAATCAAAAGGTGTTACTGCATCCTGTGCAGAAATAAAAACCTGAAGATTTAAAACAAAAAGAGCGTTAAGGAAAGACTGCTGGTTTTTTATTTTACTTCAATAATATGAAATTCAAAAGATCAAACAGCCTTTAAACACTAGATTTTAAGAACTTCTATTATTGATAGGCTGGTGGTAAAACCTATTTCTGTAGCGACTACTGGCTAAACTGCAACTATAGAAAAATCCATGTGTGTATGCATGCTTCATGCACAATTTGCATCATTTCATTGATACAGTTGCTCACATAAATTGTGGAGTGTTTTGTGAAAAGGTAAAAAGAACAATTTAAAAAGAACAATGCAACTATAAATATACAAATATTAAACTCTAGCTTTTTATATGTAGTTGAAGCATCTTGCCTGAGCTGGTGTATCTGGAGCTTTTATCTCAGATGAAGGTTCACATATTTCTCCAAGGGAGGATGCACGAGGTGGAGCAGGTGGGGGTTCAGGTTCAAGTTCAAAGTCCAATTTGGTTACAGGAGAGTCACTTACAGGAAAACAAAAACACTTTTCTCAGTGTACAACAGAGACTATTCTACTAATATTAAAGGTAGATTTTCTTAAACTATTTAACACGTTAATTTTAAAATATACAAAAAATATTATAGATGTCCCAACAGTGTCAGCATTCTGTAGGCTACATGAAGACTTTCCATTTATTAGCATCTAGGCATTTCATTATTACTTTTGTGCATTAACCCTGCTTAAAAGGCTTAAGCATTTACCTAGCTGGCAGTGCTAGTTCAGGAATGCGTGTGTCAACCACTGGCACCGTAGCAGGCCCAGGCGCTTGAGGGCTGAAGGTGCCAGAATGATTTACTGTAGGAATAGCTCTCCTCACCAGCCTTCCCCAAGTGGCAATATTAATATTCATTTGAGGAGCTCTGAGAAATGTTTTGCCTGTGGATATCGTGAATAAAGAAAATAGAGCGCAAGTAATTTCTTTATGTATTACCAAAAGCTAATTAAAAAAATTAATATTCATCAGTTTATGATGAACAAACTAAATTTGTCATATTCTTTAGCAATTCTTAACTGTTCATCAATAAATGCTATTGCATAATAATACACAATTCTAAAAGAAACAGACAAGATTTAACTATTACCAGCTTCACATGCAATTATATATTAGCTCTGCCTGACAGTACTACAAAGCTATACATATACACACACACACACACACACACTTTTTTCCCAACTTATTGTTAATCTCTAGTAAAAAACCTGTTACCTTGCTGTTTTGAAAATATTTTCTTTTGCCTCTGAAGTTTTGGTCTTCTTTCAATGACTGGATTAAAAAATGTAACCTGCAGTTCAAATAATTGGTATATTATAAATTCCAATTTCAGAACAGAAAACAGTCTTAGGAGCTCATTAAAAAAAATTTAAAATGTTCTGCAATGTAATAATTTCAGATACGGCTGAAATTCTTCCTTAGCTAAATGCTCTTACCTCTGCAAAGAGAGTGCCCTGTGGTTCAAGATAGAGACACATGCCATGTCGCTGGTTGTCTAAGAAATCTTCTAACCTCAGAAATTTTACTGCGCACAGAGATCTCCAATCACGCCAATAAACTGATATTTCTAGTTCACGTGACTAAGGCAGAAGATAGACACCAAAAGTTACTGACAAGTAATAGTTCCCAGAGTTGCTTCTGTTCACTCACACTCCTGGGATCTAACTTTTCTAGCATTCAACTGCAGAAATGGAGGTGGAAGGTCAGGCAGAAGAGGTGGTGGTAGCAAAAAAGGAATGTTTTCATAGTATTGGAACAACCAAATGGTCCCACGGTCAACTAGGATTTGAACTTCTACCACATCTCTGGCCTTGTGGCAACCGCCTAGATGTAGGCTCTTAGCCTATGGTTGAACAAAACAGCTTCTTTCTCAATGAAAGAAGCCATCGCAGGCCATTTGCTAGCAGGTCCTTAGGGATACCATGTCTGAACAAAAGACTACACAGAGAGGATTCACCATGAAGACTTGGTTCTCATTCACCCTCCTTGCCAGAATACTTGCAACTAGAAAAGCTGTTTTCATGGAAAGGTACAGCAAGGAACATGTTGCCTTAGGCTCAAATGATGGTCCCATTACAGACATGAAGCAAATGCTAGGTGAGAAAATGCACAGTAGCCATCAATCAGTGGATGAGTGGCTGAGATAGCCACCAGGTACAAGCAACCCCAGCTTAGAGCTCTTAATTGGTCCTGGAAAAATCAAACGCTAAGCAAAACAGCATTAAGTGAAGTCCATTTTCCCATTGGATTTAATGTAAATAAAGATAATTGGTTTTGCACCACCTGCTGGCCTGGGCCCCACGCGCCTGCCAGCCATCCGGTCCTTCTTGCTGCCGCCACTGCTCCTCCCCACCTACTCCAGCACCATGTGCCAGAGTAGACCCCAGGCTCCTGCCACCCCTCCCAGGCTCCAGCCAGCTGACACACACCTCTTCTCTCGACGCCAACGCCACTGCTTCTCCCCACCCATGCACTGAGCACTATCACTTAGCGTTGAGCGTGTTTCGTTAAACCAAGTAGGTATTTTAAGTTAGCACTATAACGAAATTGTGCTAAGCGGGGGTTGCCTGTACACCGAGTGAACTGATGGACAGGGCTACATACTTGAGGTCTCACAGATATCTAGTATACTTGAAATAAACACTGATTTATGTTGAGGGAAGAAATTTCAGCAGTGGGGAAAACCTGGTCCATTTTGCCATGTAAATTAATCTAGTTCAAATCGCTGTGGCTGTGAACAAGTATGTCCCTTATTTGAGCAGATCCATCTCCCACTCTGGCTGAGAGGCCTTCAGCATTTATACTGTGAGGTGAAAGGAGAGCAATTTTGGCAAAGCATTCTCCTTCTAACCTATATAAGGAAGTCCAAGACCAGAGGCAGAAACCTAGTCCCTCACCGGTATCAGTCGATGGTCCTGGTACCAATACTGATTTGCTATCAGAATCATCCAGGTCGAGTCCTGCCTCACTTTAATCGACTAGTCACAGAGACATAAAGGGGAATTCTCTACCATGGGATAAGAAAGCATCAGGTAGGGATGTCTGTATTTTGAATCTCCTTTGGAAAGTCTGACCTATGAAACCAGAGGTGGGTTTACTGCCATAGCCATGAACAAACTTAAGCAGAATCAGGAACATCTACTCCTGCTTCCAGAGGAGTCTTTGCTACCACCTATCCCTTTGTAGAACAACTCACATTTCATCCCATGGCTCTGATGGCATATACACTCATAGACACTGGAATCATATCTGGCAAGGACAGCTTGATAAGTCTGCAATTGTAATCTGGAGACTGGAGAAGACTGATTTTCTCCCAGGTAAGTCCAAAAGTTTTGGCTCCTTTTCTTTTGGAGTTGGTCTAAAATTGCCTTGCCTTCTCATTGGCAACAACAACAATCAAAAGATAAATAACAATAGGGGAATGGACAGGGAGATGATCCAGAAGAATCTGAGATGTCATATTCTTGGTTCTGATGCCAGACAGCCAGATGTATCCCCAAATTTCAATAATAGGTTGAAAACCCCAAGACCAGTAAGGCGGTATCAGCATGGGTAGGGTAGGGACCCTGAGGTCACTGAACCACAATTGAGGAGGCTTGTGAAGAGTAAGACTATCCTTTTGGATAGTCCTGTGGTCATGGCTGCAAATACTGCAGAACCATGTTCTGAGTCAGAATCAGATGGAACTTCAGCAAGCAGCCTCCATAAGTGGTGCCATGGTGACTGGATCCAGAACTGGTACTAAGGCAGGAGCTATGGACTGGATCTGATGCGATCCACAGAAAAAACAAACAAACAAAAAAAACAACAAAAACCCCCCAAAACTTTACTAGGGCTGACCAAGATAGAGTACTAGTTATGAAGGGGATACATATACTGAATGTATTCAAATCCAAGACAAGTTTTTTCCACCCCCATTTAACATTTAAACAGAACAGTGACACAAAGCAGCAGGAAATTAATCCATGGAATAGACAGTCATGTCAATGAAAATAGCATAATACCCTTACCCTGTCTAGTTCCAGTGTAAACTTCTGATCCCATGACTGATTAGAAATGGGTTTCCAGCTAGTCTGACCAACCACAGTGTTGTCCAGCTTCAATACAGCACAGACTTCATCTGTAAGTAAATTATACAAACTAAGCTAAGGGTTTAAGATGTCCCACAAAAACTTCAGTACAAAAAGTGTCACTAAAAATACTAGTATCTCCATATGAACCAATTCAATACAGGGTTAACAATTGTTTTGATTCAGTGACAGACAGAGGTAGATCATTTTAAAGCTTCCAGTCAGCATTTGAAATATGCAGAATTCTTAAAATTCCTGTAATCTGTCCTCTCTTAGCAACTGATCCCAAATACAAACCCATCAGCTCCTCAAGATTTAAAAACTTGTCACCCGTTTTGCTGGCAATTTTATAAAGGAATTTATATAAAGAGAAGTTAAAGTGACTGCTCTGAATCTAGTTGCAACTGATTATAAATCATATTTAATACTGCAGGTTTAAATTAAAAGTTGGCACTCAATGGATTTTGATAAAAGAAATGAAAATATACTCAACTGGACAAGTCATCTGTTTTCAGAAGGTTTCGACTACTTCCACTTTTACTTTTACTTGTTCTGCTCATGAAAGATGATCTTGTTTCACTTGGACTCCAACCAGGTAGTGTAATTGATGTGGCTTTTGATCGACCAGGAACATTTTCCAGAATATCTTGGCAGCCCATTAGCCTAACTTCCAAAGTACCTAAGATTAAAAAAGGCCTTTGTCACATATCTAAGGTCTGACATGCACATAGTGAATGCGCAGTGACTTTTTATATCAGAAGTACATATTTTTTACAAAAGCTTACAGTAAAAACAGAACCAGAGATTTACTACAGTTATGTGGTAAGAATTAAGGCTGCTGGAAATTTACTGAAAATTAATATAAAATTCAGCAAAACAGACATAGAATCAGCATCTCAGTAGAAATTACAATTCACTGGTATATCACAAAGACATTAAAATACACTATCCTGTTAAGCAAACAAACCAGGAATATTCACACAAGCATAACTATAAGAAGTTCACAGAACGATGACATCAGCAAGAAGAAAATGTTTGCTAAATTAAATGCAAAGAAATGTGAGACTGCTTATGAATGGCTGCTATGTTAATGTTTAATTTATATGGATAGCCACTAAGATGCTCAAGTGTACTTTTATCAGTCACTCGATACAGACATGGATTCATTTTTTAACATTTAATAACTATTTGAAATAAGAGTGTGTAGGCATGAAAGAAAAATAGTTTTTTTTTTCCAAATGAATCTCAAGAACATTTGAATCTTGCTAGGTTAGGAAAAAATGTTGTTAAAAAAAGTCTTAAAGTGATTAAATTGATATGATTATCTATGTATACAAACTGAGCTACCATCAAATCAAATCTGATCTCAAATTTACAGTTTTTGGTCTTATAAAAGACTATTTTTGGAAGCCAATGAAAACTACTAAAAGAATTCTGAAGAAGGTTAATAAACAATGTTATTTTTGCAAATCAACACAGTCAGCATTGTGCTAGTACAAAAAAGAAACAAAGAGTTAATATGACAATTTATTTTCTTTAACTTCTGGAAAAATGCAAACAGTCAGAAGTTAGAATCTAAATTTCTTATTTTAGGAAGAAATTCAGTAAAGAGTTTTCTCATTAAATATATTTATAATATATAATATTATATTGCAACAGCACTCCTGATACATTTTAAGACAAAATGACAGAGGTGAAGTCTTTGTAAACTGGCCAAATTTACCCCCATATAAATCCTAGTTTCACTTTCATAACAGTTAACCAAGATCTGGTAATGACCTATTAAGGTATTTTACAAGCCCATAACCTTTATTTTGAAAATTCCTATATAAAATGGGTTCCTTGGTTACTGGCACTGTAAACAAGCAGTTTTAAAAGATTAATTGCTTTGCTACCTCTCTCGGGTTAGCTGAGACCCAAGATGATGATGAAAAAGTTAAAAAAAACCCCCCAAAACAAACCTTTTCTCGCTCCTATATCTAAAGTTACTGGTTATCTATGGGAAATTTCTGCAGATTCAAAGGCTTCCCATAAATCAGCATGATTTCATTGGATATTTCAAAAGGAGTCCTGTAAATGTTTCTAACCCTCAGAACAACTTACAGTACTTTTAAACTCCATTTTCCATCCCTTGATGGAATAAGAATCTTTCCAACATCACCATAACCTGACAGACCACTGCTTCTCATGTTTGTTCCACTTCATTTATTTATTTATTTTTACGTCAAATCGTGTAAGGGCAAATTTGGTCTAAAGGTATATTCATTTATACTTGTGTTTTGTAAAGGGAACAGAATCTGACTTCATATATGGTCTTTGTAACTACTTTTTTCAATGATGGTTCAATATAACAAAGAAAGTTAAAGGCATTTGTTAGAACCTACTGAAGTTCTTTCCAGTTTATTAATACAGTCACTGTTTGTTTTTTGGGGGTTTTTTTGTTTTTTGTTTTTTTTTTACAGCAGATATCTGGCCTCTGAAGCTAAGTGTACAAACTATGGGATGGGGAGGAGACCTGGATTCTCCTCTCAGCTCTGCCACCAACTTGTTGTGTGAGAAGGACAAGTCACTTAACCCTTCTGCACTTCAGTTTCCCAGTCTGTAAAGTGGGGTAGTGATATTTATCCACCTTGGTAAAGTGCACAGTGATCTAAAGTGATAATGGTAATATTCCAAAGAGGTTAAACACAAGGCAAGAACTTTTCTTAATTAAAATACAGAGAAGTATTATAAAATGTAATAGTATATGTTATTATATATTATAACAAACTTCATAACTACTTAGATTATCCAGATGGATGTTCTTGGAACACTGAAGCCTACACACACACACACCATGGAACACTAGTCAAGCCAAACTTAAGCATATTTCCATATATATATAGTCAGATATTCTGTATTTCCATTCCACAGCATTCTATGACTACTTTAAAAATAAAACATAAAGTTACCACATAAGAAAAAAGTTTTTATAAAGATTAATTTGAGTTCAAGCACATTTGACCAAAATAAACAATAACAAAAAATTATAAAAGAACACATACCTGTTAAAGCTGCTGGTTTGGACAGTGTACTATACTGGTTTTGTGTAGATATTATGCTTTGACGTGGACTTAGTGTTGGTGAAGAGACCAGTGAAAGTTCCTCAATAATAATACTGCTTTTGGGGTGGTTTTTGGGAAGTTCACTCAGCCTTTGTTCTAATGAATACTTTAAGAGGTCCAATTTCTGGCTTGATTCATTAAACCTTGCTTGAGCCTTATTCAACAGAAAATAAAAAGAATAATTTGAAGAATGTGCTTTTTAATATAGTATTTAGAATCAAATTTCATAAACTACATTAAAAAGTTACTTCTGAAAGTGCTTTTCTGTCAGTAACTTTTCCAGATCCAAGTAATTTCATCACATTCTTTGCACCTTCTGCTACTGCATACTCTATCCTAAAATGATGCCGTAGTTCTTCCATTCGGAGTTCAAGAGGGCTTATCACAGGTTTCGCTAAAAGAAAAACAAAAAACAAAACAAACTCCACACATTTAATCTTCAATGGAGATCATCTCCAATTTCTAAATTTCTAAGTATTTAGAATTGTATATATTAGCATGCAAAGACAGATGTGTTAAACTGTAGATGAAAATCCTGTCATATCCTAGTGTAACATAAATTCAGTGAGGTTGAAAGATGTTGCATTTAATAAATTGTCAGGACTTTACAAATCTACTACATTCCCAATCCCTGAAGAACTAAATTTACTTGCTAGAGCAGGGGCGGGCAAAAAATGGTCTATGGACTGCATCTGGCCCACCAGGCAATTTCATCCAATTAATTATACCCCGCCCAGCCCACACACCTCACTCAAACTCTTGTGTGTGGACGGGCCCCAACTTCTGGGTGGGGCTGCCACTGCCACAGGGAGAGGTGCTCGGTGCAACTCCTCTGGGCAGCACGTAGGGAAGCGGTGGGGGTGGGAGGAGCTGCGGCGCAGTCAGGGAGCATGGGGCTGGAGCTGGCGGGAGCATGGGGCTCGTGCCCAGGGTGGCAGCAGGAGTGCAGAGTTTGGTGGACAGGGTGTGGGTGTGAGGAAGGAAAGGGAGGTGTAGACACCCTGCACACACACACCGCCCACCATGGCACACAGCCCCTGCCATCAGCAGAAGCAGCAGTAGCAGGCGGAGGCCCTTGTTGCATGAGGTGACAAGGACCGCAGCCAGACCGGCCTGCCTCTACTGCACGGGATTCCCCACAGTACATGTGCAGCTCCCAGCAATTGCGCGATGCCTGGGGGAAGCCTCTAACAATGGAGCCAGCTGCCTTCCCTGCCACATGCTGGGCTCAGGACCCTACCAGAAGTGGTGGGAACCCCAGCCCCAGCTTCCATTGTGGCAAGGAGCAGGGAAGACAGCCAGCTCCATTATGCATGGTTTCCTCCCCACATGGCACACGAGTGCCAGAAACTGGATGTGCACTGCAGGGAGCCCTGCAGGATGGCCTAGCTGTGCTCCTTGCCACCATGTTCAGCACTGGCTAGAGCTGCACACCACTGGGCAGCAACATCTGTGCACGCCACAAGCACCCCGAGGGCCCACCACCTGCTGCTGCTGCCAGTGCCCACAGCAGGGGCTGTGAGCCAGGGGGAAGGGGGGGGGGAAGATGTGTGGGGGGCCCTCATACCCCACCACTCTCTCACACTCACACTCTGCCCCCACAGCCCTACACACGTTACCCTATGTACACCGCCCCCACAAGCACACCCCTTCACAACTCCCCCCACACCCTACCATACACACCTAATCACACCGCCAAACATGTACCCCCCCAGATTTGTGCAGGGGTGGATGTGGGCTACCCAATGCAGGCTTGGGGTTCCCCATCCTGCTGCCCTCCCCATGGGGGACCCGCACAACCATGGCGATGTGCCCCATGCCTGGCCAGCAGCAGCAGGCACAGCAGTGATGTGGGGTTGTGCATCCCACTGCTGCTAGGCAGGCATAGGGCACACAGGCAGTGAGGGGCTCCCCAGGAAAAAGCAGCAGGATGGGGAGCTCTGAGCCCGCATCGATCCCCATCCCACTCGGTTCAGCCATTGGTAGAGGAGAGGCAGTGGAAAGCAGGCATGTGTCCTGCCTTTACGTTTTAAAAAGGTGGTGTCACTGCTTTCAGTATATGATTTGTTTTTTTCTGGTTCCAAGATGGCACACCCCAAAAGGAGTACTTCTGGGGGCAAGGGGAGAGATTTCTGGTGGCAAAGGTCAGGACTTCTGGTCCCAAGACAGCGACTAGGGTGTGGGGCACCTATCAAGGAGCAGGGCTACCCTTGAGGCAATTGACAGCTTGCCAAAACTTGTCAAGTGGCCCTCCTGCCAAAATAATTGCCCACCCCTGAGCTAGAGGATATGAAAGATGAGGGGAGAGGAGACATCGTCTTTGCTAGAAACAAAGCTTCCTAAACATTCCTTGGAATCCAGGCTTTTCAGGTTTTGAAACTTCTACTTCATTCTGCCCCTGCTTATTTGGAATTCTCACATTTTTATTTTTTTTTTAAATCAGCCTCTGGCTAAATAATTATCTGATTAACTTGAAATTCTGACTGCTCTCCATGACTGCTGACAAATAAAGTCTTACTCCTGTATATTGTGTGTGGGTGGGGTGGGGTGGGGTGGGATGGGGAGGAGGAGGCATATTGCCTATGCCTTAGGTCCTGGGAGCCAGCTGGGGGTGGGGCAGGGAGCTGAGTTTGCCCGGGTGGTATGGGTGCAGATGCAGGTACAGTCTGTTCCCCTCCCCGCTCCCATGGCTGCAAGTGGATGGTAGGCATCATAGTATCATAGCATGACAGGACCTGATCCATGATCCCAAACAATTACACCTTCTGCCACACATCACTTGCATGGAAGGACATGCAATTTTGGGGTCAGGAAGCTGGGTGCTTGAAAATCATCTGATTGTTGGCTGGTTCCAAGACCATCCTGGGGCTCCAACCAGTTCTGATGCACTCCCTGGAGCCAGCCAACGATCAACTGATCACTGGCTGGGACCGGAGTGCACCAGAGCTCCAACTGGGCCAGTCCCCAGAGACAGCTGTGGCTGTGGGGACTACACCACACCTGGCTGGAGCCCCAGTGTACTCCTGAGAATTCAGGCGATTGTCAGCCAGCAGGGACAGCACCAAGACACATCTGAGTCCCAGAGCAGTCCTGTATCCAGCCAATAGTCAGCTGATCAGTGTCAGGCAGGGACCACACTAGGGCAGGTTCAAGCTTTAGAAGACAGCACAGCACTGATATTTAAAAGTTTCTTTTCCAACCATGAGACTAGAAATTAAGCTTGACCAAATAAAATTGTTTCACAGAAATTTATGACAAATTCCCCTCTCACTAGCAAATGGAAGCCCTGAGATGTTAATAAAGGAGAAGGTATCAAGATGACTTAAGATGTAGGGATATACCAATATGCTTGTAGTTTTATAGCATGCTATGATTTATCAGGGACTTCAACTTATCTGTAAAAGCTTCCTTGTGTAGGAATTTTTTATTTTTCCAAAACTATTTCAACTGAGCTTTTAAGAGTTTTTGTTTAACAACTTTGTGCTTGGATTTGTAAAAACGTGTCATTTCTTCTCTCAGTCTAAATTTTCAGATACTAGTAAGAGTTTGGTTCCACGCACACATGTATTCTTACAAGACTTAACAGTACTGGGCACTCTATATGAGAAATTGAATAGGTTTGGTCCTTAATCTGAATTTTTTTTTTACACAGGGGAAAAAAATTCCAATTGAAGCTGCTGTCTATACATAGCAGCTACTTTCTCCATAGTACAAGGAAACCCAACCCCCCCACCCAAAGAAAGGAAAAAAAAGAGCAAAAATGAAAACTTAATAAGGGAAAAGCCCAAACCAGAAAGGATGGGGGCTTAAGGGGTAATGCAAAGCAAATCACAAGCTACAAATAAAAAAGGGAAGGTGTTTATTCTTTAGATTTTTTTTAAGTCGCATTCAGGGGTTGAATTGGAAAACAGATGCCCTACTTACCAAACCATCCAAGTTCATGAAAAATGAAACCCTGCCCTCTGCCTGACCTTCCCTGTTTCCACCAAAATGTTCTTATAGCCACAAGTTCATAGTAGTATATCCCTATTTGAAATTCTGACATTAGTAAGCAAATTAATTTCTTTTCTACACCATCACCATTATCAAATGCCAATTCATTGGTCTGGGCTGCCTGAAGTATCTGCATCCTTATGACTTCTATTTTTGTCTTGCTGTCCTGGAGCATCTGCTGAGCTGTGGCAAGAAGTTTTCGATCCTATTAATAAAGAATTTTAAAAAGTTTTAAAATGCAAAACACTCAAGGAGGTAAAAAAACAAAAGCAGAATCCACTTGATATCTTATTCTCAAACATGAAACTTAAATGTTAAGTAAAACATATAACATAGTACAGTGTACTGTGTTTATGCATATAGCCTCAGGACTGAGAAAAGGTTATGTACTTGCTTGGAGTATGCACTTAAACAATCTTAAAGCTCATTAAATTAGGACTATCAAATAACTAAAAAAATTGACTGCGATTAGTTGTGTGATTAAAAAAAATTAGTCGCAATTAATCGCATAGCAAAAAACTCAAAATTATGCACAGAGAAATTAAAAATAATGCAAAATTATACAGGTACTTTGTATGGTTGGGGGTGGGCAAGGTGTGCGTGGGGTTTGGAGTCCACGGAAGGAGGGGTTCCTACACGCCCTAGCAGGATGCAGGGTACTATGGGTCAGAAGTGAGGAGCAGCAGCAGGGCTGGGTGGGCGGTGGGCTGTGGGCTGAGAGCAAAGGGAAGACATAGACAGAGCCCAGCAGGTAAGTCTGTGGAGGGAACGGGGATGGGGGAAGAGCTGGGAGGGCAGATAGAGGCCCCCATGGTGATGGACTGGGGCAGGGACAGGGTGGGTCATGCAATGGAGCTATGGGTGGCTCATCTGGGGGGGGAACAAGGGGGATGGGGAGGGGGCATGGCTCCCCACTGCTGTGCACACCAGGGGGAGGCATAAGGGGATAATGCCGCTAGGATGTGTGTGCAGGGCAGAGGTGGACTGCCTGCTGCAGGCTGGGGCTTTGCACCCTGCTGCCTTTGCCCTGGGAGCTGTGCAATGCCATGTTGTGCCTCCCACTGCTGGGCAGGCAGGGGATGCAGCACAGCCAGCATGCAGCTCCCAGGGCAAAGGCAAGGGCACAGAGTTCCAGCCTGCAGCAGACAAGCCGTCTCTACCCCATGTACAAGTCTGGGAGCACTTGCCATCCATGCCTCCCCTTGAAAGGAGCTGCACCCCTCGATGAGCCTCTTATGGCTCCGTCACATGATCCATGCCACCCTGGGGCCCCATTCACCCCAGTACCTGCCTCTGCCCCACTCTCTCCCTCACTGCGGGTGCCTCAGTCTGCACCCCACCCTTCCTCTCCATAGACTTACCAGCATGGCGCTGCTCTACACACGGCGGAGCTGCATTCCTGGCTGTGTGCAGGCAGCGGCTGGTTGTCTGCAGCCTCCCCCCGTCCTACTGCAGCTGCCCAGAGCCCATGCCCAGGAGGCCTAGAGGTGGCAGAGTAGAGCCTGGGCGTAGGCTCCAAAACCACATGTGCAATTAACGTGTTTAAAAAAAATTAACGAGCTTAGTAGTGTGTTAATCGTGTGTATATAAACTGTGATTAAACTGACAGCCCTACATTAAATACATAGTTATTTCTGCTAATAATACAGTACCAACAGCACTAACTAGCTCCCCTCATTTTTAAGGTTAATAGCTACACTTTAGGCATCTTTAGTCTTTCTGGTACAGTTAATGGCAGTATATTTAGTCACAAAATATTCTGCTTGTGATTCTTTTGGGTTATTTCTCTGTGACACTGGGCAAAGTTACATCAGTTCAAATGTTTGCCTTGACAAGAAATATAGCAAATTAACAGAACATAAGCCTTGGCTTGGGTTATAAATGAGCTACAAAAAGCAGTCTAACTAATTTAAGTATCTGGACATTATGCTGCAGTATGCAGTGAAGACCCCCCCAGCGCCAAAAAAAAGACTGCATCTGCATCCACTCTTCCTCCCTCGTCTCATATTATTTAGTTCTTAATATGTGGATGAATGGTGTAGTTAAACAGCGTCAAGGCCAGCAAAAAAACACTCATAGAATATTAGCAGTTTTTGCACTCCTAAATCCTACAGATTCCATCCTTTACAATTTACCTCAATGATGTTCAATTATTAAAGTATGCTTAATTTCAAGTTTATTTTTTTGCGGAAAATAAGGATTCTACACACGACTGGGTGGTAGGCATTGAGGGGTATAGGTTGTATAGGTGTGACAGAGTGGGGGAAAAAAGGTGGGGGGGTAGCACTCTATGTTAAGGAGCAGTATACGTCTTCCACCATTAAGGCGGGGTTGGAGGAGGGGAACACCAAGGCATTGTGGGTCAGGATCCAGGGGGGGCCAGGGGAAAAGGACTTGGTCGTGGGGGTCTACTACAGGCCTCCTCATCAGGATCAAGAGCTAGACGATGTATTCTCCGGGCAGCTAGCAGACACCACACAGGCAAGGGAGGCGGTAGTCGTGGGAGATCTAAACTACCCAGATATCTGCTGGGAGGAGCAGACAGCCAAAACAAGCTGCTCACGGAGGTTCTTAAACTGTGTGCAGGACCTCCACCTAACCCAGGTGGTGTCTAGTCTCACCAGGGGTAGCACCTTGCTTGACCTGGTCTTAGCAACAGGGGATGATCTCGTGGGGAACATGCGAGTTCATGGTAGCCTGGGAGATAGTGGCCATCACCTGGTCGAGTTCACTATCCAGCAAAGGGTGGGTAAAGTAACTAGTGGGGCTAAGGTGTTGGA
>NW_005842561.1:382582-390855 GCF_000455745.1 Alligator sinensis | reverse complement strand
TCTATGTGGCACTGGTCAGGCCGCAGTTGGAGTACTGTGTCCAGTTTTGGGCGCCGTACTTCAAGGAGGGACGCAGGGAATCTCGAGAGGGTCCAGAGGAAGGCCACTCGCGTGATTAGTGGCCGTCATGATAGACCCTATGGGGGGAGGTTGAGAGAGCTAAATCTCTTCAGCCTTCACAAGAGACGGCTGAGGGGAGATCTTGTGGCCGCCTATAAATTAGGGGAGGTCAACGGGGAATAGGGGAAGCGCTGTTTACTAAGGCGCCCTAGGGAGTGACTAGGAATAACGGGTGTAAACTAGTTGAGAGTTGATTTAGGTTAGATATTAGGAAGAAATTTTTCACAGTAAGGGTGGCCAGGATCTGGAATGGGCTTCCAAGAGAGGTGGTGCTATCACCTAGCTTGGAGGTCTTCAAGAGGAGACTAGAGAGTCACCTGGCTGGGGTCATCTGACCTCGGTCCTCTTTCCTGCCAGGGGCAGGGGGTCGGACACGATGATCCATT
This sequence comes from Alligator sinensis, assembly GCF_000455745.1. Classification (NCBI taxonomy): domain Eukaryota; kingdom Metazoa; phylum Chordata; order Crocodylia; family Alligatoridae; genus Alligator; species Alligator sinensis. The sequence goes on along the minus strand of NW_005842561.1, from coordinate 390,349 downwards.
GTGGTCCCTTCCGACTCTACAATCTATGAATCTATGAGGAAGAACCATTTTCTTAACTGTCAGCATTAATTCTAAATGCTAGTTTATTTGAAGAGGGAGGAAGTGTTGTTAATGTTTTTCTGCAGCTTTACTGACCTAAGTTAAGCCTATTAACCAACACTTTGATTCACATGAATAAATAAATCAACAGTTTCTTATTTAATTTCCTCCTCAAGCCACCACCTCTTCATTTTTCAAACATTTACTTTCGACTTTCAACTCTTCCCTACCTGCCCTGTTTTTACCATTTTTGCTCCAACTTCCCCATAAGTAGATGCAAGTCTGTAGCAAGAGGGTATAGAGGAAAAAAGCACCAATGCTTCTGAGAGAGAGGAGATAATGGAAAGGGAGAGAAAGAACCTTACTTTTAAGGGAAAGATACAATCCAAATTGAAGTTGAAACGGATAGGTTTTTTTTAGTGTCCCAATCTTTGAAATATTTTGCATTGATAAAGTATCCCTAGGGTGCTGAAGAACTGTCATACATTGTGTTGATAGTCAGAGCCATTTGAAACAAAGCTTGTGATAGAAAGCCACTTCGGTAACTGGAATCACAAGAATGCCTATAAGGCTGAGATGAGCATTTAAACCATGTGGCTTTACTAGGGATTAAGCCTCTGGAAGCTACAGAAAAAACCAAGCCAAGCATTTCAGAAGACCACTGTACTCTGGTGTCAGAAGAGGCTAGAACAGGGGTGGGTAAAATACAGCCTGCAGGCCACATGTGGCCTGCCAAGTAACTGGATCTGGCTCACAGACAGGCACCTCCCAATTGATTAAATCTGGTCTGGACACTTCACAGCACTCTGCATGGGACTGAGCTCCCACCCTGTGTAGCTAGCCCATGCTGTGCTCCTGCCTGTGCCTGCCAGACAGCACCACCCTGGCCATGGCTAACGCATGCAGATTCCCAGTGGGGCTGCTCAGCTCCCTCCACCTCCAGAGGTTACTCCTCCTCCTGCACCCTCCTGGCAGTGGGTAGCATGGAGAAGTCATGGGGACAGATGACCAGCCAGGCGGCTCCTGCCCAGCTGCATTTTCCACACTCCTGGCTGGGTGTGTGAGACCCAGCACATATCTCCATGGCTTCCTGCACTGTCTGCTGCCCAGAGTAGTGTAGTATAAGGGGAGGAAGAACAGGAGCTGCCGGAATTGGGAAAAGCCAGGCAGTATCTGGGCGGCTGCTGCAGCAGCCCAGCTGGAAAGCTGCATGCACCGGCTGGTGCTGTACTGTCTGGGGGATGCGGGTGGGAGCACCACACAGACTGCCCAGGGCAGGAGTGGGCAGGGCTTGGCGGGGGGGCGGGGAAGAGAAGGTTGAAGTGGACCACACCTGCACCACCCAGGTGAGCTGTCCTGCACATGCCCCCTATTGGCTTTCAGGACCTAGGATGTGGGCAGCCCTCCCCCACAATATACAACAATAAGACTGTTTTGAGCTATCATGCAATCAACTCTGTATACACTACAAAACAAAAGTTATCAAATAGAAGTTTTCAAATAAAGTTAAAACGTGTTACAGTAGATGTTTGACTTTAATATACAATTTAAATCTATAATTTGCTAAAATGATATCTTCTGAAAGATTGCATGTGCACAGCCTTTGACATCTCACCAAAACTCGTTAAGTGGCCCACCAGTCGAAATATTTTAGCCCAGGGCTGGGCAATTAAAGTTACAGGTACACGAAAATGCTGGTGTACAAGTTTGAAGGCCTTCCCAAAAGTAAACCAGAAGGTTTAAATATATGTTGACGTGGCTTATTACTAGAAGATTATTTTGTGTTAAAAAATAAGGTCGTAAATGTTGGTGGGAGACAATGCTTTAAATGGAAGGAAATTATCTAGTTTGTACATAACTGGATTGAGAGCCAGAAATGCTTTTCAAAGAGTCAGTGAATTACCAAGAGCAAATTTAGATGGCCAGTTTTCTTTTCCTCCAGACCAGAGGACTTACTTTCAGGTACCAGTGTTGCATCAGCCTTATCTTAAACCCCAACCAGTTTAGATTTAAAGTTTATAGTCACTACTGAGAAGTAAACAAGGGTGGAAAAAGTAAGCCATTTCAATTTTGTTGACTTCAAAAAGTCTGATTATACTTTCTTTTAATTTTTTTGGTGTTCTATACTTCTTCCCTTTAACCCAGTCACCACAAAGGTACAGTAAACTGAGCTAATTCAAAAAACATTTACCAACTGCCAGTAAGATCCAATACTTGATTACAATTAGAATGTGTAATTACAAAAGGGAGCCAAAGTTTATCTTTCTTCATCCCCTGCCATTCACTCAATCCAGCTAATGCTCTGCTTGCCTCAGTTGAGTAGCTTGAAAGGGATTGATTTCTGAGCAGCTAAACTATTAGCTCTCAATACTCAGCAGTCTTCACAGCCAAAGTCTATTTTCAGAGTAGATCAAATTACTGCAAAAATAATTTATAAGTTTTAAAGAAAAGATGTTCTTCAGTGAACCCAGATGATGTTCATTCCAATTAAAAAACAAACAAACAATGAATTATTTTTCCCTTTATCACTTCATAATCCTGCAATGTCTTTATTCCATTTGAAAAAAAGTTGAAACAATTTGAAGAGGGAGAAAGGTATATGACAAAAGTGTAGCTGAAATTTGTATACATATTGACCGTCAATAAGCTACATATTTTTCAACAAGTGTGCCAGAAAAGTAAAATATATGTTCTTTATGATAAAAAGAGTACTGATACTTTATTTTGGTAACAAAGTCCAAGTTTATTATGTGGCTGCAATATCAAATAAAAAGAAACCTATATTAACCGTGTCATGTAAACCTTGCCCTAAAAGTAAAGTGTTTTATGATCTGCTGAGGACTGGTTAGAGATGCATGTAGAAAGATACCCGTGTACATTTCTGCTAATGAACCATGTGCACGTGCACAGGATAATTTTAAGCAACACTAATCTTGTGGCCACAGACAGATGTGCATTACCCAGAAACAATGTAAAATGATGGATGAAGTTTGGTTGAATAGATTTTATTCCAGAAGCAACACCTGAACTACTACTACTCCACCACCACCACCTACCTCGTTTATCCCTAAACCACATCTAAAGCACCCAATTGTCTAAACTGTGATCACCAAGGTATCAGTCAGTTACAATTAGAAATGTCAGTCACAGAAACTGTCATAACAAATGACATTTGTAGGTCATCTACAAATCTAGTCCTTTTAGGATGGGTGAGAAATAGCACATAAGCCATCTGTGAGGGAGGTTAGGCTAGATTACCCTCAACATCCCTTCCAATGCTGTTATTTTAAGAATGTATTTCAGCAACCTCAGACAATCATTTGTACCTGCTGTTTTAGAAGTTGCAAGAAACCACACAGGAGTCAGGTCATGATCTGATCCTCCCACTCTCCTCATCAAGGTCTCATCATAATTCCAAGAGACTGATCAATGGAAACAGCAAGGTGTCAAAACTCATACCCGACTTTCAAACAACACCTATTTAGGTCATTGAACTAAATTTCAGCATCTGTGGATTGCATGGATATCCAGAGTTGTTATAATTAATACAAACAAAAAAAAATAAACTGGTGGAAATGCAAGACCTTTGTGTTTTCAGGATTGAAATCAATCCCATGTTCTTGTATTATGAAAGATAACAGAACCACATGATCCATTTTTTCTTACCATTAATTATTTTATAGCTTTGTCTTCCCACTTCCCTTTCTGTAGGTTCAATACACTTTTTTGATCCACTGTACCATTCAATCCACCCCCAGTATTAAGGACAAAATCATATAGGTTAGAGGTTTTTACATAACACAGAAAAGTGGATGTAGATGCAGTCTTTTTTCTCCTTTACATACTGAAAACTTCTCTATATCCATAAACAAATATGTATGCGGTTTGAAAAAAAAAGAAAAACCCAACTCAACAAACCACCACCTTGGCTGGTACTCTGAATGGATTGATTAATGGTCTTTTCCAGAACACCTTGTTTTAAATTGCATATTATGCAGCCATAAATTGAAGACAGCTAGGTTGCCTATACACTTTCCTTGTATAATTTCTGACCTTAGACATAATGCATTTTTAAAATTGTATCATTATTGATTCAGCTTTATTTTTATTAATCTCAAAACTCAATTCTGTCAAATGCATTTGTTTTTTAAAATGCATACATTTAAATGACATCTTTTTAGGGGCATAGTTAAATTAAAAAAAATATTCCCCCCCCCCGGTATTAGAACACTTTGTACAACAATCCATTAGGAGCCAATACATTTTGTATGTATGCAGAGTAGTTGTAGATTCATAACAACCTGGCAGCATGTCTATAAAATGGGAAGAGCAGGTTGAAATCTGTTTTTGTATAGAAACCTATTACTGTTAAAACCAGATGTATGCATTTCAGGGATACAGAGGGCAGTAACACCCTCTGTTTAACTGCCATGAACACTAAGGCTTTATTTTTTAATCTTGGTATATATGCAAAGCAAACACAAAAATATACTCTTTCACACCACATCTTCCTTCTCAGGGAATTGCACAAGATCAAAGATTACTAGGTATGCTAAATTTAGTAAAATGGATTTGTTATACAGGCTTAACTTGCTGGTGTCAGAACTGATAAAACAAATTTACTTTTACAAAAGCATCTCAGATGATATGAACCCAAAAATCTTGGAGATGAAAATGTATTATGCTGTCACACTCATGTTCTATTTTATTATTTATATTAAATTGCCAATGTTTTTAAAATACAAAAAAGATGAAAGTCCACAGTGATTTGAATGTTAAATCTTACCTTTGAAGAGCCGTTTGAATACATCTGTATCATGTTCTCTGCTCCCTGCTTTACCTTCAGTTCTATATCCAATTGCTTTTTTAAGGCCATTAATCTGTTGTTAGTGGAAAAACGAGGATCACTGTTTGGAGTATCTGGAGTCCTGGGACAATCTGTAAATTAATACAAGTTATACAAGGTAAAAATCACACTTTTCTAAAATATAATTTGAAACAAAAAAGGGCAAAATATCATATTTTAACATTACAGCTATCTGTTTTGGGGTTCCTCTGAATCAACACAGCAAGTATGCCTTAGCATAAACAGCCAGATAAAAGCTCAGTGAGCTGTTACCTACAGCTCACTGTAAAATACTAAAATATATAAAATAACTTCCTAGGGTCAAAACAACAAGTAGTTATGCATCCAGGTTTATTTTTGTCCCCAAGGGGACAAAATGATGTCTCCTATGAAGTTTTGAATAATTAAAATGTAGGTTTGCTCTTAAGCTTTTTTACCTCAAGTTAAAACATGAGTTTTTTTGGATCACGACATTTAGTAGTACTGGGTAGTATGTAAAAAAGTCATTAAGTGTATTTAACTCCTCATCAATTATCACAGTCTAAATCAGGGGTCAGCAATGTTTTTTGGCACAGTGCCAAAAACAGCTGCAATCTCAATTTATAAGATTTTGGTGTGCCAGGGCAGATGGTGGGGGGCCTGCCAGGGGCACAATCCTTGTGGCAACACAGCCCCAGCCGCTTCCCCACCATCCAAAATGCCTTTGCATGCCATGCTCTGGCACCTGGGCCGAGGGTTGCCTATCCCTGGTCTAGATCTACTGTTCACTATACCAAAGATGCAGTTTACAGCAAGATTAAGAAACAGAAAAGAACTAATGCCTTACCCCACGCCACGCACACATGTGTATAACACACTTTTATATAAATAAGCTATTCCTGATTTGGGAAAACTAATAAACATAACAGATATGCCTAGGTAGCTGACTAATCACGTTACTGAAAGAGGAGAGATTTATGAAACGATACAATATATTCTTTAGGAAACAGTACTTTGCTAGATCCCTATTCCTTTTGATTAAATATTAAACTGAATATGATGTAGCTTGTCAACCAACTATACAATTATCCAAAGCCGTCCCTTGGCGGGGAACGAATCAGAGTTTGGGGGGGCCTGCGGACAGCGCCACTGGCACATGCCGAGGGTGCCACCACTCTGCTGGCTTCGCACTCAGTCCGCGCCCCACCCCCTCCCAAGCACAGGCTGATATGCCCCAGGACCCGCACACCCTTAGGGTCAGCTCTACAATGATCAACAAGTTCCACTTCCTTCTCCAAGTAAGTGTATGAATCACCCATCCAAATTCCAACCATTGGGGCAGCAACTATAAATCCAAGTTCTGAAAAAAGGAAGTCAGCATTAGGTTCTGCCCCTTGCTTAAACATTAATTTAAGTCCCCAACAAGCGATCATCCTCTAGCCTGCAGCACATTATTTTTTTATTCCTTAATAGCCTTGTAGGACCTTACCCAAAAATCTTCTCAAAAGCCAAGTTAATTTTGCCTGCTACATGACCTTTATTATTTTGTTAGCTGCTTGCAAGTAAATAACTTAGAGATGCTATCTTAGCGATCTATTGGCTTATCTCTGGGAGATGCTACTTATCATTAGCCTTGGCAGGATTTGATTTTTAAAATTGGTAAACAGTGATAAACAATTGATTTCACCACGCACTCAGACTGACGAAAAAATATCTCCATCATTAATAACTGAAATTCATAGAAAGGGGATGTAAGAAAAATGATGGCTGACTGAGTGTGTAGCGACAGGGGGAGCTGTCCTACAAAATCATGCTGACTGTAGTTTGGACTGCAAATCCCAGAAACCCCAGGAAACTGGAAACAAAGGAAGAGGAAGTGACAATGTAGAGGAGGGAGCTATGGGTGAGCAGGGCCCGGACAGATGGCATCTCTGCTACTCTGCTGGCAGCAGTTTTATAGTAGTTATGTTTGTCATTATTAAAGTGTCTGCCTCCCACACCTCTAAATTTGTAAATTAAAAAAAATTTAAAAAACCCCAAACAAACAAGCCTGAAATAAAGTGCTTAGAAAAGGTAAATATTGCTATTATCCATCAAAATTATTTAAAAAAATAAAAAGAGTTCTGACAAGTCTACTGATCTGATGCTTATATTTTATCACTATTTAGGTTTTTAGTTAATTTCCTGGAAGTAAAAGATGCTCAGTCTAGTTCTTGAGATTTTTCCTTGTTTATTTAAAAACCTATAGGTATTGTATTTGCAAACTCCTCACTTTGAAAATTTCATACACATTAGGAATGGAAGGGACCTCGGAAGATCACTGAGTTCAGCCCCCTGCCGAAGGGCAGGAAGTCAGCTGGGGTCATAGGATCCCAGCAAGATAAGCATCCAATTTACTCTTGAAGGTGTTCAATGTAGGTGCTTGAAACACCTCCGATGGCAGGCTATTCCAGACCTTGGGGGATCGGACAGTAAAGAAATTCTTCCTTATGTCCAGCCTGAAACAGTCTTGCACTAGTTTATAACTATTCAACCTCGTCATCCCTTGGGGAGCTCTGGTGAACAAACGTTTCCCCAGATACTGGTGGTCACCCCTGATAAACTTATAGGTGGCCATCAGATCACCCCTGAGCCTTTCCAGGCTAAAGAGCCCCATAGCTCTCAGCCTGTCATCATAAGATCTGTTTTCCTGACCTCTGATCATGTGTGTGGCTCTTCTCTGGACTCTCTCAAGTTTCTCCACATCCTTTTTGAATTGTGGGGCCCAAAACTGGATGCAGTACTTGAGCTGTGGCCTCACCAAGGCCGAGTACAAGGGGAGAATGAAATCCCGGGATTTGCTTGAGAAGCATCTATGGATGCAAGCCAGCGTTTTGGTCGCTTTACTAGCCGCAGCATCGACT
>NW_005842561.1:362715-379404 GCF_000455745.1 Alligator sinensis | reverse complement strand
TGAGGATCGCTCCCTTGAGGAGCAACCACTCTTCTTGAACTCCCCTCCCCCTGTGGTCATGGTCCCTTAGGGCCTCACTGACAAGCCTCCTGAGCTTGTCAAAGTCGGCTTTCCTGAAGTCAAGGACTTCCGTGTTGCTGACTGACTTGCCAGCTTTACAGCGGATGGTGAAGGTGATCAGCTCGTGGTCGCTGTCACCCGGCTTCCCATCAATCACTAGGTCACTGATTAGGTCATCCCCAGTACCAGGTCAAGCAGTGCTTTACCTCTCATTGGCCCGGAGACTTTGAGTCAGGTACAGGTCATCCACGAATGATAGGAAACTTGTGACTACTCAGATTTTGCTAGACATCCCTAGATGTCTGGGTAGTTGAAGTCACCCATGACAGCCATGGACCAGGAACATGCGGCCTCAGCCAGTTCCTGGGCGAACTCCTGGTCAAGCTTTTGGCTTTGGGTGGGAGGTCTGTAGTAGACTCCCACCATTGTCTCGCCTGTGCCGTGTTCCCCACGGACTTTAACCCAGAGGGTCTCTAGTCATCCACCCTGGTTGCCAACATCAGCTTGCAGGGAGGCATAGCTTTCCTTAACATAGAGAGCTACACCTCTGCCCCTTTTATCTATTCGATCTCTCCTGTACAAGGTATAGCTATATATACCCATGGTCCTGCCATGGGTGGAGTCCCACCAGGTCTCCATTATTTGTGTTAAGCAGGAGGATGAATTCCTCCTGCATATTTCTCAAGCTCCTGGCATTTGTGTACAGGCAGGCAAGTGTCCCCTTGGGGGCTCTTGTCTTGCCCACATACTGTACCAGGGCTGGGCTCCCTTAAGTGCCTTGGCCTGCTGGCTTTGCAAGGGTTGCTCAGCGGGCCAGCAGCGGTAGTAGTCCCTTTGTCCCCCAGTGGGCTTGGTTTAAAGCCTGATGGAGCAGGTCAGCCAGTCTGGCTGAGAAGAGCCTCCTCTCCAGCAGAGAGAGGTGGAGGGCATCTCTTCCCAGTAGCTTGCTGTTGAGGAGCTTCGGGATCTTCTCCACAATGTCTCAGATGCAAGCCCCTGGGAAGCAGCAGACTTCCCGGGCTAAGGGGTCGGGGCGGCAGATTACCCCCTCAGGATGGAGTCTCCCATAACAAAACACTTTGCATCTCGTCTTGGGGAGAGCAAGGGCAGTAACTGCAGTTGAGCCTGCGTTGCCTGCGGGAGCTGGCAACTCAATAGGCTCTGCTAGGACTGCAAGAAGTTTGTACCTGTTGCTGAGCTCCGGCAAGACAGGGGCCTTGGTGTGGCAGGCCTTAGGGCCCTTGACCTCCTTGATCCATCCCCTTGACTGGAAAGAATGAGAGGTCCCAGAGTCCTCCCTCGTCCTGGAGGGAGACTGTGGTCTACCCTCCAGCTCCTGGGGGAGAAGGGCCTGGCAGTAGGAGTCTATCTCCTGCTTGCAGTCCCTGATGGCACGCAGTCTCTGGACTGTGGCCTGGAGCTCCTCCAGCTGGCGCGCCTGAGACCCCAAAAGGAAGCAGACCCGACAAGGGGAGGTAGCCATGCTCCCGGGCCCCAGAGCCTGAAAAAGGGACAGGCAACCCCCGCAACCGAGAGCCAGGGGCTTCGTCTGTATGGAGCCTGGAACCATGGGCTCCATCTGGGTGGCCATCTCTGAGGTGCCAGAGTCGGGGGACCCGAGGGGTGCGGCGAGTGCCCATCCACAGCATGCTGCTGGTAGGCGGGCTGGGCCTGAGTCTGCCTACCCTACGGGGCTCGCAGGCAGGGCTCAGGCCCTCCCATGCAAACTCCGCGCTAACTCACGTGCCGGCAGACAAGCACAGCCTGTTCGCGCAGCTCCCTGGGGGGCTGGGCAAAGTGGGAGCCTGGGTGGGGCGAGACCCAGCCTGGCTCCCACTCAGCCACCTCCTCCCACTCTCTAGGGGTTAACCCTCTCCCACCATGGGCCCCGCTTACCTCTGGCTGTGCTGGGGGTCAGCGGGGGCACAGCAGGCTTTCACCAGCGCATCTCTCACTGCTCCCAGAGCCTAACTGAGGCTTTTTTGCTGTTGGCAGGCCCTTTTAAAAATACGCGCATGCGTAGAAAGCTTTTTTTTTTTTTTAAACTGCTGTTTTACTCTACTACTGCAGTATTGCAAACCTTTTAAGTAATGTCAGCAGTAGTTGTAGAGATTTGACCTGCTTTATTCAAGTTTTCTTTATAAAAAACTTTCTTCTTACGGCTGCAGTCTCTCAAGTCTACATGCTGATTTGACATGATCATTTCCTTCTTTGCTTTCTACTCTCATTCAAATCCCTCCAAAATTTTCACTTATCCTTGTTGCCCTCAATTAGAGATTAAAAACAAAGACCACACAAATCATGAAGAAATAACCTTTTAAAAAGCTTTGAAGTTATTTTTCCTTTCCCTGTCCATCCCATCTTGTGTTTGGGCCTCTGTATATTATATAGTTCTGCTGGTAAAGCTACACGGTCTACAGGTATAATCTTTTCATAGTCTGTAGCCAATCAGCTATGCCAGTAAAACTCCTAGTACAGATGCAGCTCTGCCAACAGAACTTCTGTCACTTGGAGAATCTGGCAAAACTGACACTAAAAGGAGGTAGGAAGGAGCCCCACACACCACAACCATCCTCCTCCTCATGCTGGCAGGATTGCATCTCCAGGGAGCCCAACAGTAAGAGACAAAGCAGGTGCAGCTGTGCAGTGTAGGCAGAGCATTAGGCCTGGTTTACGTACAGAGCTGCATTGGTATAATCTTTTTTTAGTGTAAATTGGTGCCGAAGGCTATGTGGAAACTCTTTAGTTTACTTTGATTCAAGATAATTAGGAACAGACTTAAATTAGATATATCCCACATGCTCTCCTCTTCTTCCTCTTTGTCTTCCCATTCAACTAATTGTCGCCTACTAACTACACTCAACCCCTCCCTTCCCCCATAAAAGTCAAGCCTCCAAGTTGTCAGCTTTACTTTATGTTTTTAAAATTGAGTAATTACTAGTTACTCAGTTTAGCTCAAGAAAGGCTTATGTTGTGGATCCAAACATCACAACCCTGTTCATGATCCATGTGGAAGTAATTATGATTCTCAGGATAAAGACTAAAAGTCAGTTATAAAAACAAAAATGTACAAAACTGTCACAACCCAAGGGTGTGATTTCTGTTTGTGTGCGCTTCGGCATTGCTAAATTATTTCCTGCCACTTGTAGCTTTTTTTGCAGGGTGCATTTCTTAGTTGCAAAAAGAGAAATGCACGCTACAAGGAGTTCCTGCCATTCGTATTCAAATTTGTGTCCCACTATTGGCCAGTTCTAAATTATTCCTACGTGGCAGCTAGTGATTGGCTTGCTAGCCGTATAAGAGGCTTGAGTGGTTTCCGCCCAAGTTGGAGAACTCCATGACTATCAGGAGGAGAACTTCACATCTCGTGAAGATCTTCAAGCGCTGCAGATCCTATCGGACCCAGCGTGTATCTCAAGAAGGCTACAGGGGTCTGATCAGCCTCTCGCCTCTCCTTGTCGCCGCCTGATCCCTCGACATACCCTTCCCTGCGTGCAAGTTCCACGGAGCCTAGCAAACTTCGTGTGAGTCTATTCGGAGCTCTTTGCTTCGAGTACTTTCTTCGGTTGACACGAGGGGCTCGCGGTTTAGAGCTCTCAACTGGATGGGCTAGAAGGTTCACAGGAAGGAACTCTAGTCCGCCTCTCTTCTTTTCTGTCTGTAACTGCAACTCGAGCAAGTTTGCCTGCCTGCACCGCGACCATCTTCGGTGTAAGTAAAATAATCTTAAATCAACCACTAAGCGTCCGTGCCTAATTCTAGCGTGCCGCCTGCCTTCCCCGACCCGGCATGTCTGGGCTGCTGGCCACAGCCCGCCACGCAAAACCCCCGCCCCGCCCGAGGGCCTCGGACCGCTCCCAGCCCGCACAAAAACCACTACTCCCTTTTATTAAAGCACTGAGGTTGCAAAGTCAAGCACTCCAAAAGTTAGGAAACACCAGTATAAAAGGTTGCTGGTGTGACTAATTTAGCTCCTTGTATGCAGACCATCTTAATTACATGATCCACAGGTCATCAGCAAGGTTGGGACATTTAAATCTGCAGCACTATTCAAACTAACTGAGTAAACAGCATCAAATTTCAACCAACTACTAGAGTACAATGAAAAACAGATTGTTAGTGGGGTTGATAAATATTAGACAGCAGAAAAGGGTCAAGACAATTCCTGGATCCATTGTTAGTCTGAAGAGTGCTCTAATGGCCATGCGCTTCTGTCCCTAGCCTCTGCTTTTTCTTCCCTTTCCTATTCCAGCACCTCTTGCTTCCAGACCAGAGGTGGATCGAGCAGGTTCAGTTGCACCCTCTTTGGTTTCACAGAGCATCGAGCAGTGAGCTCTTTACTTACTAGCATGACTGCTGCTGAAGCCTGCACTGGTGTGACTCCAGAATCAAGGCTTGCCCTCCACACCTTCTGCCCTGCTACCAAAACTTGGCAGCGGGTAAAGAAGTTTGTGGGAGAGGGGCTGCTAGGCAAGGGAGGGGAGGAAGTGGCAGCAGCAGTCACCCTCTGGGTTCCAAAGCTACAGTAATAAGCTGGGAAGCTCAGAGCTCACTGCACATGTACCACAAAGCTGAGGGGGCAAAGGGATGGGAAAGTGTGGCTGAACTTGCCCTTGGATCCACCCATGTCCTAAACTAAAATACTTAACCCTATGCTCCTCTGCATTCACATCAGACTTCTTGCTCTTCCTATTCCTTGCTGCCTAGGTATTAGCAAAGGGTCAAGAGACTAGCTGTCATTTCCAGTGCCTGGTCGCGCACTGGCTCACCAAAAAGACGATGCACAGAAAAATTCTGCTTAGCCCTTATGTGCCAGGGGGTGGGGATGGAAGATACTCATTGAAGGTGGACTCTCCAGATAGCACTTCCAGCAACTAAGTACACGTGCATGCTGATTTTTTCAGCTTGTACCACAGCTAGTTCTGGTTGGCATTTATGGAGAAAGCACAATCCCCCAACCCCAGAGCAACTGCCCTTATGCGTTTTGAGTGCCTGCTCCCATGCATGGGAGCAATACATCTTTTCAACAAAAGGACTACTAGATATTTAGAGATAAAACCAGGAAAAAGACAACCCCACACCACCCACCCACTCTTATTTACCCATAAGAAAGCAAGCACACTTGATAACTTTAACATCTGGCATCAAGCATTCCAGAGGAACAGTAAGGGTTTACATAACTGGAAAAAGGGTTTTACACTGGACTGTGTTGACAACTGCAACTACAAGCAGCACCATAACCTACAATGAGGTGCTCTCTGCTCTATAAATGCTTATTTAGGTTATAAAGAGGTAGTTAGCCATATTAGTCTGAAGTCAGGCAAAAGGTAGGGTAAATTTGCACCTTATAGGACTAAATCAGAAAGCTAGATTGTAACCACTTAGGGTATTAGCTGGCTCTTATTTATTTGTACAGTGCCTTAACTGAATAGGGCTCAGTTCAACTGGGGCCACTTAGTCTTGACCACAATACAAGTAATACATTAATTCACATAATTGATGACACTGGAATTTAAGCACATGCTTAAAAGTTAAGTATGAAACACTTTGCTAAACTGGTTCTTTAGTAAATTAGATAGTTTACAGGTGAAGGAGATATGAGTTGGGATGAATAAGAGGCTCTAAGGATGGGAATGTTTCTAAATAATGTATAGACACTCAAGTGTCCATAAGGCACTGTATCTTTATACAAAGAAAAGTTAATCTGCTACAGGTGTGAAGAGTTTTGGTGTGAATTAATAAACCTCTCTTTTACCTTTATGTCTGGCTGAACTGAATTTATTATATGAAATGAATAGGTCTGTCAATACAGACTATGTATATATTAGAACAAATGTTTTTACAAATGCAAGGGTTTTTTTGGTTAAATCTAAAGTACACTGGAAACATGCAGATAAGCTCCTTGCATTACACTGGTTTTTTCAAAGCAGTTTCAGTCTTCTGCTCTCAAGAACACAACTCTCAACATTCTTTAAGATTAAGTTAGAAGGAAATATTCTAATTCAGTGATGACCAGGGATCCTGGTTTTCTATGATACCCTCCTCCCCAATTTCTAGGTTAAAAAAAAAAAAATAACCCCCAAATCCACATTTTCCCGTGATTAAAATTAAATATATATTAATTATCAGTGTTTCATTTTGATCACGAAAAAGTGTGGATTTTGAATTACTTTTTTAAGTCTGAATATTGGGTTGTTGGTTTTGGGTTTTTTTTGTTTTTAACCAGAGAAAACCAGGATCCCTGGTGTGGTGGCTCACCTTTGGGTGCTTGCCACTTTAAGGGCTTGAGCAGGCTGTTAAGCAGCCTGTGGGTGACTGCAGAGCCAAATCAGGCAGTCACATGACAGCCAGGAAGCCACCTGATTGGAGCCAGGTTGAACAGCCTCAGTACAAGAGCAGGCCTGAGGAGCAGCACTAGCAGTTGCTGCAGGAGTAATGTCATGGTGTTTGAAAGCTGCTGCTCCCAGGATCACTGGATGTCGTGGGTAGGAGCTATGGGAAAGGAGGTGGTTCCTAGGGATCCAGAGGGTTTCAAGCCCCAAGGAAACAGCTATGGGCCTGGGGAAGAGCAAGGCCAGCCTTGCAAAAGAGGCTTAGAGTTGTGAATCTACACAGGGGCTAGGCAAGCCCCTGATTAGAACTGGCAAAGACTGAAGCCATGGATACAGATGAGTCCAGTTGAGTGAAGGGCTGCCTCATGTAAGATTTCTGGGGCACCAGGCCAGCCCAGGAAAGGACAGCTTTATGGTGGGGCCCAGCAGGGGATCCCTGCTGAGTCTGCTGCAGCTACACTGATGCCAGGGAGCCTTGGCTGGTCAAAGCAAGGGGGCCAGGGCTGAAAAATTAAAGGGTAAGTAAACCTACTGTGAAGGACAGGCTGGGGTACCAGTAGCTTTCTGCAACCCTGATGGGCCAGAGCAAGAAACAGGCTGATAGTCTCTTCAGTTTTGGGGGGTGGGGAATGCATCACTGCCAAAGAGGATAGCTGGTCAGCATGCTGATATGATGGAGGCTGGAGTCCGGGCTCCTGCCAGGAGGAATCTGATATAGGGGTCAGAGAGATGGGACTAGTGAGAGGAAGCCATGAAATAGAAGCTGCAATAGCAGGCCCAGGGGAGAGAGCAGCCTAGGTACAACATCCAGAAGTTTAGTGAGGGAATAAGACTGGGACACGTATTCCTGCATTAGTCCTGAGGAATGATCTAAAGCTACACCCTGCTGGGGAGGATGGTATGGCAGGGTAGTTCTCGGGAAGTACCACACTATTGCCTCCCTAATGAAAGGCAGTATGGGGCAATGGAAAGCCTCAGCCCCTGCTGCCTTGTAGGTGACTGTGTGGAGGTGAAAGGCTAGGGAAGCACACCTTGAGAGAAGTACCAGGTTTGGGCAAGGGAACAGGAGGGCCCGAGGCCCAATGCCTGAAGAGTGAGGCCTAGTAAGAGGCCTGAATAAGAGTGAGGTCCAGGTAGGCCCCTCCTGCCATACCTGGTGAGGATTCACTTCTCTCTCTCAATCCCGTTTTGGGGGTTTTGTTTTGCGTTTTAAACTTTGCAACAGTGGTTTTCAATCTGAAATATTTTGATCACAATATGCAACAGTTATTCTTATTCCTTTGAAAGGATCTTCAGCTTGACTGAGTCTATATTATACTTACAAACACTGCAATTGCTGTTGCCTTTAAAGTCTTCTTGGACCAACACCACCTAAAACGCACCGATTAGTGCAGCAACTCAACTCGGTTCCTTCTGAAAAATGCTGCACTTCTGTCTTCCCTAGATGCTAAGTGCATTATCTTCTCAATAAGCTCAGCATGCAAATCTGGGAACCCAAGCTGCCTTCTGAATTTGGGTTCCCAGATGACTGTACAGCATGTTGCTAAGCCAATCAATAGCAAGCACCCTTTAATAACTCGTTAAAGATTATTTGATTGCATTTAGCTCCTTCAGTGTCATGCCTGACAGAAGTTCCTGGAATGCAGGCTGCTGTCTTTCCAGCAATAGCTCATCAGGGTTTTCATTATAGACCTTTAATCATATTGGTATTCTCCCCATGAGAAAAACAGCAAGGTCAAGGACAATGGAATGGCCAAACCTTGTTTCACTAAAGTTTCAAGTATAACAAGGTTATCAGTCATTTTCAGCTCAGAACATTTACTGTACTTTATAACATATTGCTACTACTACTAAGACTATTTGCTCTGTTTTTGAATGCTATGCAAAAGCTACTACTTTAATGCAGAGTTCTGACACTAACCCTTCCCACTTTTGAAATGGGATATAAAAAAAAAAGTGGGGGATGTTAACTTATCCACACAAGGACAGTTTCATATTGCATCAACAGTACCCTTACTTTAGTTCTTGTAATACAGATGTAAACCATATAAAAAGGTCTGCCACAGAAGTTATTAAAACAAGGTAATGTTTCTTAAAGCAATTCCTTTTGTCCCTCTACCTTTTGCCATTCTCATATTCTCCCACACCATATCTACTTTTTTTTCCAAGGAAAGTTGCTGCCTTTCCTCCCTGCCCCCCCAAAAAAAGTGTTCCATTTCATCTTCTCCACCATAACCATACCCTTCTAGTCTATCTTGTGAAACTGGCTTCCCCACAGCAAACATACTAAGTTACGCATTAAGAGCTGAGGGCAGGATGGAAGAGAAGGAAGAAACAAGTCTTAATGACAACTACTTTTTCCTACAAGAGGTGTTTTGCACCATATGTACCACTTCCTTTGAGGTATCTGAATAAGGACAGTTCTGAAAAACAGGATAAGTATGTGACAAAATATCATTTGCTGCAAGACCCCTTATTCACCATAACAGAGGCATTAATTGTTATATTTAAAGTTTAACTCCACCAATTTTCCATCATCACTCAATGCTAGTCTTTGGGCAAATTAAAAACATGACAGCTTGGGAAGGGTCAGGGAGGCTATTTTTACACCGCTACACAAGGCACCAAAATTAAAAAGAATACAGCCCCCATTTTAGACTGGAATTAATTCCTTCCAGAACTAATGGCCACCAGACATAAATCCACTTATTTCATACTGCTGTAGACTAATTCTCTTCCAAGTGCTAAGATAATACCATGTTAACATAACTTTTGTGAAACTCTGCCTCTGTGTACAACTAATTCTGCAAAATATAGCAATGTCGTGGTACAAAGTCTCACTTCTCAAACAAAGCTAGGTGCACCAGCAATTATACAGTGGAGAACACAAGCGTGAGAGAGTTTACTTTATGGTCTGGGAAAAGCCATTGCCTCTGCTTTGGAGAAGCTACTGAATTGACCATCAAGCTCATTGCTAAAGATTTAGAGCAAACTGCAGTGCTTGACTGATGTTTAATACCAACTTGCCTCTTGAAATGGCTGCTGAAAGTAGTTTCCTACAGTATTAAAATAAGGAGCACTGTGTAGCCATAGCCAAATCAACATGTATGCGTGCAGGTTTTATTAACAAAGGGTATATAGCAAGTACTGCTCTTATGAACTTACGAAAGCAGTTTAAATGCTGTGTTTATATAAGGGTAGTGCTATTTGCAGTAATTACTGTGGCACAACAAAATTTACATAGCACACTTTATTTGCAAGCATTGAGTATTTTACAGGGGTTGCTTTTATACCCATTTCACAGACAAGAAAAAAAACCAAACAAACAGGCAAAAGTTAAATGATTTTCCCAAATTAACACACATCAGTGGTAAATCCAGAGAAAAAAAAAACTAATGGTCTCTAAGCTTCTATTTCAGCTCTATGTAATGCATCACACCCCTATACTTCCCCAGATCATTTTTAAAAGACCCCAATCCTGACCTGAAGTACTTTGCTATTTTAAATTCACTAGGGCTGCAGAATGTATTCCAGGAAGTTATTCCACCCAGAAGAAGTCAGAGTGTGTTTAGTGTCTCCCCATCAGTGCAGATCTACAAGGAGTCTGTGGACCCAGGATGACAATATTTTCACAGCCTTGAGTGATATCCTTTCTGAAGGCTCCGATACTATATCTTCCATCTTCCCTCAAGTCTTAAGAGGTTCCATTCTCCTGTCTAATAAAAAGACAGAGAACTGTCCTTCAAATCCACAGACTACTTTAGAACAGGAAATGTCTGACTCCACACATCACTAAAAGGCAGGAGAGGGGAATTGCTTCCCTTTTAATGTACATGGTGCACAGGTTAGTGGAAAGCAACAACTTATAATGCAAGGAAATAAGCATTCAGTGATCTGCTATAATCCTGGATGCCTCTGTAGTCATTAACAGAGTTGTTACAGAAGCTGCAGTAGCTGCCAAGATTCTGCAACATGGGTAATAACAATCCCATATGTATTAAAATAGTATTATTTACTGGAAAAGATAGGCATCCCAGACTGTTTGAAGACTAAGTTTTGAGGTGGGCAGTGACCCTTACATAACACTGCTTTTAAAAGCTGCCAGGATGAGCATGGCCACTCATGAAAACTCCAAAAAGAGCACTTATTTCAGGGGTTGGCACTGTTTTTGCCACTGTGAGCTGTTGCTTGCAGCGCAGCTACCACCCCAGACTTCCCTTACATCCTGCCACCACCACACACACTGGTCAGAAGCTACCAAAGGAATAAACAGAAAAAAGGCAGCTGTTAAGCATAACAGGGGACTTGCTCTGATTCTCTATCAGAACAGCGCAAAGAGAAAAAAAAACTAGGCATTATGCCTTTACAAGATGAGCTGCTGACAGACCAGCCCTTGGGCATATAAACCTAGCAGAGGCACACAGAGCCGGAGCCAAGAGCTCCGTGTTAGGGTACTGACAGAAACAGTACTGGGAGTTGGAGGCTGTAAGTAGGCCCAGGAGGGCTATGATAGAGGTAGCCAGTGGGACTGGGGGGAAAAGCCAGAGAACAGCCAGGAAAAGGCAACCTACCTGAAAATGACTGCAGGGCAGCCAAACTCACTGAGACTGATCACAGGAGTGGGAGGAGGTGCAAATTCTACGTGTAGGCCAAGAGGGAAAGTCAATATCAAGGTAACTGAGCCAGGTGCTCACCCCAACCTGACTTGGGCTATTTTGTTCTGACATACTTAAGAAACCAGACTGGAAGAATTTACCTCACTGAATTACTGGACTGGGGTCAGACCCCACATAGTAGGGTTAAAAAAGGGTAAAAGGTGTCATCCTGTAGGCAACTCACAAGCAACAGCAGTATGTGTTTCAGGTAGAGGTGGTCCACCTGTGTCTGGCAACATGATTTTTTTTTTTTTTAATCTGGCAAGTACTGCATGTAGCCACCATATTGGAATCTAAAGGTGTCTGCCATGAATTCACATTTTGGTTGATATTTCAGCCCCCACTAGGGTTAGAAAATTAATTATAAATGATGAAAACCAACGCTATATGAGCCTGGGAGACCAAATCTTAACATTTCTGTTGTGGTAGCCATATTGGATTTTAAGATGCCTGCTGTGAATTTACATTCAAATACCTAATATAACGAACAAAAAAAGAGGTTTGCAAAATTGCTGCATCAACTCTATTCAGTTTCAGATTACCAACATGAAAACCTCATGGAGATTGTCAACAAGAGACTCCCCCTTATTGTCCTTAAGCAAATGTTACAATGGAGCCAAAAGCATCACTGAGTCCAGCAAAGTGCAAGAGGTCTGACTTGGAATCTAAATCATGTGCCATGTCTCAAAGTAGGTTTGCAGTTAATGATTAGCTAAAGTACACCTGCTGGAATTGCATGAATAAGTGAGGCACTCATTCAATGTAGGACAGTTGCTAGCAGTATTTTTGACAGGCTATTATGTTGTGTTGATCCTGTGCTGCAACATTACAAAAGACTCAGTTGGCACTATTCTTACTACAGTTTACACATAAAGGACATACTGAGAGACTGTTAAGTCACACAAGGTAGAAGATGAAAGGGAAATGCTACCAACATCAAGTGGAGAACACCCTAGGACATCTACTCCAGCAGTTCACTAGAGGATGTACATATTCTGCCAGAAACATTCTAAGAAGAGACTGAGTAAAGTGCTGTCATTTGAATCAGCCAATGCAGTACACAAGCTGGCAGAGAAGAATGAAGTGTTGTGTTGCCGAATTGGTGTCAAAGAGCATGTTGCCATCCAGAATGCAGGCAGCAGAACAATGGAAGCAATAAGTCTCTCGTTCCTACTCTCACGTGGAGATTTCACAATAGGTTATTCTTCTTTCTCCTGAATTGAAAGCATTGCATCAAGTAATTGATTAACTAGATTCCAGTTTTGCACAGAAAAATGTGTAGTCTGAAAGATGCACTTGAAAGATGTTGCAATTTAATAGAAGACAAAAGGTGGTGAACATCCTCTGACCACGCTGAAGCAAAAGCAGCAAGAACTTCAGACTTTACTACAAGACAGACATTCATTTTCAGCACTAAAGAAATGCAAATCTATTCCTCATCTTCCATGCTGTGACAACTGGTAAAGTTGTACAAGCAGTTGTAACTGCAGATAAATGAAGAGGAACTGGTCTGCATTTCAGAGTTTTCAGACCCACACAACTTGTGCTATGCTGCTCTCAAGATCAAAGCAGATTTGAAAGTTATAGCCAACCTGAAGGGATACAGCAAACTGAATGGAGAGCAAGCCAAAAAATGTGTTCCTGATAGCATTTACACATTGATCCATTTGGATTCCGGGAGATGATAAACGACAACTTGGATGTTTAAAGTCATGCACAAGGTAAGAATTTAGACTGATGTACTGAATATAAATCTCAGGATTTCATTACCTGCAATCACGAAGCAAAAAAGTTTATGCCAAAACATGTTGAGTAAGGCTTGCTGATACATCTTGCAACTAGATCTAAGAATCTGGTAAAGTCTCTATGGTGCTGGATGCAGTGTACACAGTTTATTACATCAAAACCACTGCTGCTGAGAAAAATGGAAAGGAATTTTGGGAAAAATGGAGTTATCCCACGGAATCTTGTTATGGTTGTTTTGTTCCATTTTCGAACTAGACAACATTGATATCTTGGGAGAAGACACTGGACAGAAAAACATTTAATGCAACAAGAATTGTAGCATTATAAAGAGGACCATTGAAACCAGCCTAGCCTGAAGAAAGCATTGGCATAATAGGAAAGAAAAGAACTTTGAAAGATGTACCACCTGAATTTAACAAAGTAATTCCAACTATGATGACCTGTAACAAGACAATGAAACCAGCTATCCACAGTACAGGTAGCAACATGAATGAAAAGCTGAACAATACAGCTGTTCAACTTATGTCAGCAAAGCTACTATGCATACTGGGTAGAATAAAATCAGCCAACAAGCAGGAGAACATTGCCATACCAGGGTGGACAGCATTTAACCAGTTTCTTTCTGATACTTCACCACTATTGATTGTTGGATTTTGTCCTATACTGCCTGCACAAGCACCCAAGTCCATGACAGTCTAAATGGTGTTGTAATGTAAAACAATTTGAGGATACCTAGGACAGCAGCACAATCATAACAGTTGATCAGGCATTGTATTTCAAAGCAAAAGCACTTCTTTGGGCTCAGCCAGACGAGAGATCAAAGGAAAAATCATTTAACTGGGAGGCTTCCATATCATCATGGTTTACCTAAGAGCAATTGGTCAGCATTTCACCACTTCATAAAGGTTGCTAGAGAGAAAGTAGATTATTTATTTTCAGAAAACACCAACATAATGAAAGGAAATCTATACAACTGTGCTATCAGAGCACACAAGACAACATTCAAAGCAATACGGTATGTTTTGATAAATGAATTAATTGTGTGGTTGTCCAGTTCATACAGAGAATTAGATTATGATGCCATTGACCAAACTTTTCAATAGTATAGGTGTTGCATTCAGAAATGATGACTGCAAAGTGGGAAGGAATGTGGAGAAGATCTATTAGTGCACCTGCCAGTGACTGGCACTACTTCAAGAATTATGGAACAACACTGCCACCAAGGTACATTCAAGTACTGGATGAACTGTTTGGAAGTAAGTCAATACTCTTAGTGCTTCATCAGGGCTGAACATGAAGGAAACTGGCTTGAGCATTTGTGCCTTTGAAGAAATGCTTCCGCTGATAGCTGTGCATGATCATACCAATTACATGATCTTGAATTTATGAAGAATTTAGCAAAATTTTGCTCCTACGATGTATGCTGGTTTGTGGAAGGAGGATCCAGGGTCAAGAAAACTAGTCTCCCATTTGTAAACATTTCAGACCAGGCAGTATCAAGGTCTGCAAAATTGCCAATGGCATAGTAAGCATAACATGCAACAAATCAGGTAGACCACAATGGGTACTGAACTGCAACAAAAGAGGTCACCCTAACTGAGACAGTAAATCATGTTTGGAATCAATACAATAACACCTTTCAATCATAACAAAAGACAAAAGGACAACTGAAATGAGATTACAGTGATGTAATCTGAAAAACTGCAATTACCTGTTGTATTAGTATTATGTATACCGTTGTATTAGACCATTACATTCTTCTATTGCTTTGAACTGAACATACGTCTGTGCATTTCATTGCCATTGGGTTATGTATTATTAAATACCTGACTAACCTACATTCTAAAATTAAAAAAAAAAAAAAAAAGGGCTAGCCTGAGATGTAATGCTTTCAACATGGCTACCACAATGAAAATGTTACAACTGAAAATTAGAATCAACTTTCTAGCCCTAGTGGGGGCTGAAATATGGACCAAACTGAATTCACAACAGCCATCTTGGATTCCAATATGGCAGCTACATGCACTACTTGCCAGATTGTCAATGTAACTTTTCTGACATGAGTGGACCACCTCTACCTGAAGCACACTGCTGCTTGTGGCAATGAGTTGCCTGTAACAAAGTCTAGAGACCTTACTGATCAATTTATACCCTAGTAGCAGGGACATAGGAGACAGGGCTAAGGTGTGCCCAGGTCTGCAATACAGGTTTCCCCTCGATTTATGCGGGTTCTATTTATGCAAATTTGCTCTCATACAATGACCCTTTTTATACCTGAAATTTGTTATACGAGATGTAAATTCACTGTTATGCGACTGGCATAGGCACAGTCCTCCCTCCCCCAAGCAGGTAAGTCTGTGAGATTGTGAGGGGAGGGGAAAGGGCCATGGGGCCAAGGCTCCACTCACTGCAGCCCCTGCTGCAGCTGCTCTGGGAGTGGTTGATGACAGCAGCTTGCAGTCGCTGGGCTGCGCCAAGGCTTAAACCCCCCCAGGGCTCCACTTCCCCTGGGGCACTGTGCACTGAACCTCCCAGCGTGGTGTAGCCCAGAGGCTGCAAGTAGGTGGCGTCCGCTGCTCCCAGGGCTGCAGTAGGGACAGGCAGCAGGGCTGCGCCGTGCCAGGGGGTTTGGGGCATAGTGCAGCCCAGTAGCTAAACAGGCAGCTGGCACTGGCCACTCCCATGACTGCATCAGCTGGGGCTGCTGCCCACCCCAAGTGCTGTGTAGAGCCCAGTGCCACCCCTGCTTGCAGCTGTACCACGCCCCTCTGTGCTCCTTCCCTAGCCTCACTCCCTCCCACTGATGTATGTGGTAGATGCGTTCCCAGGGAACAGCGCATAAATCGCACTCGCATAAAGTGAATCCAGTTTACAATGAAATGGATAGGGATGTGTCCCATGGTGGTTCACTTTATGCAAATGAAATTTATGTGCTGTTCCCTGGGAACGCACCTACCACATAAAAATCAAGGGAAACTTGTGCAGAAAGGTACTTAAAAGTTGCTCCTCTCCTAGGAGGACTGAAGGCCTATTCCAGGGTGGGCAATTATTTTGGCTGGTGGGTCACTTAAATTTTTGAGTGTGTCAAGGGCTGCATACATCTTTTAGAAGATACCATTGTAACAAATGTTGTTATAGATAAAAACCAAATCATACATTTAAAAAAACTCCACAAAAAGAAACAAACATCTACTAAAGCAGGGGTGTCCAACCTTTTTGAATGTGGGACCGGATCAAACTTTTTAATCACCCAGTGGGCCGGTGAGCCATATTCAAAGATGTCACAGGAAGTGGTATCATATCAGGAAGTGATGTCACGTGACCTTTGACACCAATTAAGTTGCAGGGGTTGACATGGTGATGGTTGACATAGCCAAGCAGCTTCTGCAGCGCCACAACTGGGTTGACCTGGTGCTGGAGAAGCTCTGGGGCCAGGCCGGGGTTCACCTGGGGCCCGCCCGGCCTGCTGGTGCCATGCCCGGGTTGACACAGTGCTGCAGGACCCACCTGGGTAGAACCAGGTCGGCACCAGCCAGGAAAAGCAGCATGCAGCTGAAGCTGGCTTCCCATGTGCTGCTGGGGATGGGAGGAGGCCGGCCAGGTCTGCACCAGCCAGCAGAAGTGGTGGTGGAGCATGTGCCGCTCGGGACTGAGCAGTGCAGGCTCGTCCCGTCCTGAGCAGCACACGGCTCCGCCGCTGCTTCTGCTAGCTGGTGCAGACCTGGCTGGCCTCCTCCCGTCCCCAGCAGCACGAGAAGCGGCCCCCTCGGGGCCTCGCATGCAGGCGACCGGGCCCGGAGAGCAGCAGCGCCCGGGGGAAGACTGGCCGGGGGAGCGAGCAGGTGCTGCTTTGCTGTGGGGCAGGGCAGGGCAGCGGGGTTGCGTCAAGCGGGAGG
>NW_005842561.1:351854-362584 GCF_000455745.1 Alligator sinensis | reverse complement strand
GCGGAGGGGCTGGGGGAGGGACAAGGGGTGGGAACAAAAGTAAACAGTGTTTACTTTCGTTTTCCATCGCAGCACCTCAGGCCACAGAAAATGCCTTGACGGGCTGCATGGCAGCCCGCGGGCCGTATGTTGGACAAGCCTGTACTAAAACATAATTTAAATTTCAAAATATTTCTTGTCCGTACTTGTGTTTTTTGGGTAGCATATAGAAATGATTGTATAATAGCTCAAAATAGTCTTACTCTTGTATATTGGGGGGAGGGGGTGCAGCGTGCGGATGCAAGGATGCCAAGTCCTGGGAGCTGGCTGGGGGGGTGGGAGGAGGGGGCAGAATGCAGTGGCAGTTGTCCCCCCTGGGTTTACAGCCCCCAATCTGATCCATGGTTACCCCCACAATATTCCACCTGGGGCTAAACCCCACCTCACTCCTACCTGGGGCAGCCTGTGCCACGCTCCCTCCTGTGCCTGTTAGCCCCAGCCAGCGTACACAGCTTTGCAGGGCAGCTTTACCGAGATACTGCACAGCTCCTGCTATGCTACTCCTGCGGGAAGCAGCTGCAGCCAGGCAGCTCCTGCCCCAGTGTAGGGCTCCAGTTCCTGGCCATCTTCCACCCACAGGTGGCTGCTCATTGTGCCAGGTGGACAGAGTAGGCAGAAGATGGCCAGGAGCTGGAGCCCCACATGCTAGGGCAGGAGCTGCCCAGCTGTAGCTTCCCCCCTCCCCCCAGAGCAGCACAACAGGGGCAGGAGGAGGAGCCGTCACTGGAGGACAGGGGAGCTGAGGAGCACTTAGGTGGCTGCAGCCACACTGGGAGCAGCCTTACCAGGAAACTGTACATACTGGACAGGGCCAGTGGGAACAGGAGGGAGTGTGGGTGGGTGCCCCCCCTGTGGGCCAGCTCTAAATCAGTTGAACAGACCAGATCTGGCCCACAGATGGTATTTTGCCAACTCATGGCCTATTCCCTAATTTCAATACCAATGAGTTGTGGCAAGCAACATGGGTAGGCATTTTGGAACAAAGAAAGGGCCAGAAGCCAGGACTGACCATCGGGGGCAGTAGACTACATTAAGGGCCCTCCCCTGAGACAGTTACAATAGGATCCTGAGGTTGCTTCCTTGACTGCCAAAACTAAAGCATGCTGCTGATTCTCCTAAGCTGCTGCAGGCCAAATTATATTCTTTACAGGCTATAGGCTGCCGACCCCTGCTTTATTCGAAGAGAGCATGGGACAGCCCTCTTGATACACACAGAAAAAAATTAAGAACTACTGGGCAACTTACATCATCCCCTTGCACATCAGTTGTTTACCCATCACCCCAAGTTTCTCAAATCTATGTTACCAATCTGTTTGTGTCATGGACAGATACTTTTGCCAACCTTTTAGGCTTAAAATTCAAGTTAGCATTTTAACATTAGCTCATCGTACCATCTTGCCAATGTTCATCCGTATCACTGCATCAGATTCTTAAACCTTCAAGAAGACAAGACATGTATGGGTAGTATGATGTTTTTCCTTTACTTCATTTAAGTGAGGAAAACCTCTTTCAAAAGCTACCAACCTCTTTTTTTTTTTTTTTTTTTTTTAAAAAGCTCTCTCAAAAGCTGCAGAAGATTCTACAACTTAAGACTTAAGTAAGGTTATTAACAGAACATGGTGTTTCATAATGTATAGGTTCCATAGGAACAACTGATACAAAACAAGTTAAAGAACAAAATATTAACTGAAGTTAAAATAAATTCTCTTTTGAGGAGACAAATATGAGCAGATTTCTTCAGGAACATATTATGCAACAGTGGAAGGAAGGAAGGAAATTAAAAGCCACATCACTGAGGGGAGTAAGCCAAAACATGCAGGTGGAAGAAAAGAAATCTATTCGTCTTGTTGCTCTGGGTGTGGAAAAATCTTTAAAACTTATCAAATGGTTATGCTACGGAACCTTTTTTTTTTTTTTTTTTTTTTAAATACACAAGCCAGACAAAATTAGAGTGAGATCAAATACACCAGTTAAAATATATTATTTTAATGTTTCAGACTGTTCAGGCAGAGGGGTTCTTAAACACTTTCATCACATCAATTGTAATAGCAGCAGTCTTGCTTGTTCTCAACAACCGCTTGTCTATGGATTTGGTCATACATCTTCCACTGTATTTGCTTACACATTAAACCAACAATAGGACAATTTAAACAAGCTAGGCATTCTCTCAAGCAGTGTAGCAACTGGAAGGAAAATACCAGAAACAGGTGACTATTCAACAGGCTCTTGACCATCAGCTACTGCTCTGTAGATACCAGTCATCTGCAAACTACAATTTAGAACTTACCAAGAAACATAAAACTGAATTAAAGCATGCAAGTGTATATGAATAATAATTTAAGCTACAGGTAATAGTTTCCAAAGAGGAATTTTTTCTACCTCTTTACATAGAGGACAGAAAAGCATGCAAAACATCTATAGCTACAAAAAAAAAGTCAGTATCTTTTAAAGTACTGTACCTGTTACATCTTCTGGATCTGTTACAACAATGTGCGCATTTAACTCCTGTAATTTATGGTGCAATTCTTCCAACTTCTTATTTGATTTTTTCAGCATATTGTCCACATATGCCAAGTTTTTTTTATCTGTTGTAACCTTCCGGAGATTCTCTGCTCCTTCCTTGATTTTCAGTTCCTTCCTTATTTCCCGTTTGATCCGATCCTTTATTTCATCCAATTTCTGTTGTACCATTGTGTCCGAAAAGTCCAATTTTTGGCCAGGGCTCAGATTTTCAGAAACCAGAAGACTTCGAGCATCCCCCTAAACGCAAAAGAAAAAAAAACCATAATTAAATAGAGAAATGATCTGCTTGATGATGCACTTTCCATATGAAAACACATGGCTTTTCTCCAAAAAAAAATATACTCAATACCTTGAGAAGCCATTTACTAACCACTACCAGCAGTCATGCTGCCCCAAAGAACCAACAAGCCTATAAGACTTTACACAGTGATGGAGTTGCATTTTACAACCAACAGATTTGTTTTACATTTAGTGACATCTTTACTGAGTCTATTTTTAACAGCAAGAGATTTAAATACCTCTAGATTTGTCATGCACATATGCCCTGCAGTTATACTCCTCAGAGCTAATGACCCACATTTGTAATTTTCCAGGATTTAATTGTGTGTTTTAATAGACTAAGTGGATCTAGGAAATAACGTTTCATTCTTACAATTACTAACAATGATTAATTCCTATACATTTACTAGAAGTTCAACAGTTCTACCCTATTCAACATTTAAGAAGTCAGAGCAACATTTTCAGAGATTTAGAGAAATACTGTTACTTTTATATTCCAGTAGTGTATAAGACAAAACGCGTACTCTATAAGTTTCTAATCTTACAGCTTTGCTTCTTTTCAAGCTTTATTTAGAGAGATTTTTAAACTAAAAGTTAGTTTTCCTTCTTACTACAGGTAAGATGGGCTAAAAGAGGGGAGAAATTTTCTGAGGCTGAACTTGATGATCTTGCAAGGTTCCTTCCAGCCCATAATGTCTATATAAAAAAAACCAAACAAACAAAAAAACAAAAACCCTAAACAAAATATGTTCCTGCAATCTTATAGAAAGGATGAGTAGAAAGTGAAATACACAACAGCTGCCAGGCTTACAGGTAACTGGGGTTTTCATAATGTTTTGTCCACGTGGACCCTGGTATGTGGACTTCGTGCACATGCAAAAAATCAGGATCTTCAGACTACCAGATTGCATTGAGGCCCTTGCCTCACATATTCATCCCTCTTTTACTCAGTGTGTGAGTGTGAGTATGAGTATGAGTATGAGGGGGAAGGGAGTGCAAGTGAATGAACAAGAACAAACCACTTCTGTTCTCTAGCTAATTCTGGATCCTACTAAAGATGGGTACTTAAGGCATGCAGATGGAAGCTAGGTTGAAACTTCCACACTGACAAAAAAAATATTTAGAACCCTAGTTCTTTTAACATGTATTCAGTCTTTAAGAATCTTTATCCACATGGAACTCATTAAACAGTGACTAGCCAGGTTATGAGGGGAAGAGGGTCTGAAGAATCTTTGCCATAGTTAACCAAGCTGTAATTGCAGAACAGCTCTCCCAATTTAAGAGATCTGACCTAGTCTCCCTTTCTAGGATATAATGTTGGATAAGTACATGGCCTGTAGAA
Source organism: Alligator sinensis (assembly GCF_000455745.1). Taxonomy (NCBI): domain Eukaryota; kingdom Metazoa; phylum Chordata; order Crocodylia; family Alligatoridae; genus Alligator; species Alligator sinensis. The sequence goes on along the minus strand of NW_005842561.1, from coordinate 358,401 downwards.
TAGCCACTTGTAGCTCAGGTTTCCTAGTAAGGAAGATTTCCTAAGCATGCTGAAAAGGTTTCCTGGGCTTGAGAGTAGTGGACATGTTGAAAGCTTAGTAAAAAGAGATGATACCCTACTGAAGAATTTAAGATGGAGTCTCAGCACTGCCTTCGTCCTGTGAAGTATAAAGGGTTTCTGTGTTCAAATTTATTAACCTCATGGACAGTGGTAGTCAACAGAGCTATGTCTTTGTTGACTTTGAGATCTCAGAACTACTTGGCAAGTTCAAAAGAAGGGGCAAGCCATAAAGCCAAGAACTTTAAGTGCAATTCTTAGGAGAAAGAAGCAGCTCCTGATGGCCAAGGTAGATGTGGATTAACACAAAACTACTTTGAACAAAAGCATCAGAGAACACAGCTGCGGGGCCTTTACTTTCAGTAAAACTTGGAATTTGAAAACCCTACAAAATTCTGTGGATTTTGTTGAAATGAGATGATTTGTAGCTGGACTTGTCATTCAATTACAGTGCAAGAGCGATTTATTTGATGACACCAAGTTGTGTGACAGAAGCTTATTCTGGGGTTTCCCCTCTGAACAGCCAGGCATCTACATATAGGTAGATGCATGCAACTTGCCACCTCAAGAAAGCATCTTAATGACAGGCATTTTATAGACTATTCAGGGCTGGGAGCATTCTAGTAAGTCTTTAAAAAAGTTATGGCTTAAATAAGCTTATACAGAAGGCTTCAATATATAGTTTTTCAGAATAGGTTTTCCTTGACTTTGTAATTTTACATTCATGAAGTGGGATCAAGACAATCTTTACTATTCAAGGAAGCCGTCACATGTTGTCAGTACCCTATCCTATTGCATACATGTAGGAAAAACTTGAATGCATGACAGAAGTCCCAAGTTCTCAATCACCTCCTACCCATGACAGAACTCAGCAGGTTTTAATCTTACTCTGTAATGCATTGTCATTGAATCGGTTCTGAATGAATTTAAATTTAGAGAGATTCTTCTGCCATGCTGAGAGCCCTTTTTTAGTTTAATTTAAAAAAAAAAAAATCTGACTAGTAGTTGACATCTGTGAATCTTTCTGTTTAAACCTAAACTTAGGAGAGCTGGACATCTCAGTTTGCTTAGCTTTGTGTAGAACAAAGTACAAACACCCTTGACAAAAACTCAGTACTGGAATCAGTAGATCTGTTACGGACCAATATCAGCACCTGATGCTAATTTTAATATCACAGGCAGTCACACCAGTCTCTTCAGCACAATAGAGAATTAAACCATCAGGTTGTCTTGCTGTCCTACCCTGGAGCAGTCAACACCAGGAGTATACCAATATATTCTTCCTCCTCTCTCCCTCTCACCCACCTTCACTCTCCAGAAATTAAGCAGAGGCCATTCTGATATTCATCCTAATTGCCTCTGCCATGCTAAGGCAGCTATACTACCTTCATTTCAGAGTATAACAGCACAGAGCAGTCTTCCCCCCACCCTACATATTCAACCATTGTAAGATTACCCTTTTATTTTTTGCATAAGACATTAAGTCACAGTCTGTGTACTGTGGCATTTTAGATAAATTAATAGGACACAACTTGCAAGAGGCTCATCTGGTAGTTCTCATGTTTCAATTCAAGTACACTATATCAAGCTCTTACTGACTTGTTTGCGCAGACAAACAGGTCAGCAGAAAGAGTAATTAAAAAAGTCAACAAATAACTTGATTTTAAAAGCCTTGCCAAATTGGAAAAAAACAAACAAAAATCAGTGACATTATGCTTTTAAAAGAGGACAATGCAGAAGTGCCATACACAAGGAATAAATTGCGTTTTACTGCAGTTCGCGTAAATTGCACCTGTGTATATGCACATGAAAAACTTCAGTGCTAATGTTTAAGAAGCTTCTTGAGTTGAAGAAAATTTGCTGTAAAGTTGTGGCAAAACAGGTGTGCCAAGAAACCGGACAGGTGAAATGAGATGACAAGGAATATTGTCATATATATATATATATATATTGTTCGAGAGAGAGAGAGAGAGAGAGAAAAGTGTGCCAGCTTCCTTCTCTCCCTCACATTCAGCAATGACCAGCAGGCTGGGAGGTATGCTGTAGCACCCCCCAGCTTCTGGCGTGAGCTACTACAGGCATGTTACTGCATTTCCAGAATCAAAAAGTGAGTAAACGTCTGTTCATTTGCTTCTCGGTTCTATCTACACAGTTTAGACTAAGCTGCAAAGACTGAATAGATTCAACCTCAGGCTTTTTTAAATGTACTTAGCCAAGATGTCCAGCCAGAACTAAGGTAAAAAAAAAAAAAAAAAAAAAAAAAAAAAAAAAAAAAAAAAAAACTCTGTTCCCTGTTCCTTGACATCATCCAGTACAGAGTTACTTTCAACTTTGCCAGTCATTAAAACACACCTGCACTCACCCATCCCCAGAGACTAACCTCAGCAACTTAACAGGCTGCTGCTAGAGGAATTCTTGAAAGGAAGCAGCCATGCAATCAGTCATGAAGGTTGATGGCAATAATTGCTTAACTGTTCTTCTTTTATTAATTGATATTACCCAAGTCCACTTGAGCTTAAGAAGAAATTTAACTATGATGGTGTCCTACATTTAGTGCATGGCTGCAGCAAGGTAAAAATACAAGGGAGGGAAAGCTCACATGCCTTAGGGCTTAGGTTAATTAAGGACCTCAAGACAGGTGCTAAATCTGTAGCGATACATACATCCTCAGTGCCACAGAAGTTGAGTGGACAGATATGTATGATCTCTGTACTGCTAAAAAAAATGTAATGTTGGGAGCACCACAAAAATGTTACTGGATGAAAAGGGAAGTTCTCTGAAGCATTAAGTTTTGTAGCACCACATATAAAGTCTGTACAGTGCATCCCAGCATAACAACATCGTTTGGTTCTCTCTGGTCAACCCCACATTAGTACTACAGACATCCTATATGATGTCTACAGACAGACAGATGCAAATGGAAAAAATATTTTGCAAAATTTAGTTTCTTTGCTAATAGTCTGGCTCCTATTTGACATGTCCTTTCGCTGCTGGAAATATAGGAAGATCAGAGAGGAATCTTGTACTGCATGGGTGAATTAGGCCCTGGTTCAAGTTTAGATATCCAACTGTAATGACATAGACTGCTTACAGATACTAAAGAAAAAACAAACAAAAAACAAACACCCCCCCCGCCCAACCAAGCGCGCTTTACTGGAAGCAGCAGCGGCACATTACAGATGCTGCGGAACTGGGCTGAAGTAAAGACAGGGTGCTTCAGTGGGGCTTTTTGGCACTTTTATCTAAAGCAGATTCAATCAGTTGTTAGATAAAACTGCCAAAAAAAGCCCGCTAAAGCAACCGATCTCTACAGATGTTGGGTGAGCTGGGTTGAAGAAACGCGTTGCCTCTTCTGGGCATGTGCAGGACTTGGCACAGAAATGTGCAGAGTTCAAAGTAAAGCACTGGAGGTTTTTTGTTTGTTTGTTTGTTTTTGTTTTTAAGTCTGCAAGCACCCCGAGTGGATACAAGCTCATCTCTGGCTGGCAAGCTGGCCATTTCAACACTGGTTCAAAGACTAACCAAAACAAACCTGCAATTTCTTCGTGCCAGACAAAAACTTTTTGGAATGTTTGCTAAAAATAATGGTAGCATTTTTGGCATACCTTAACTGTGTAGCTTTTTTTTATTTTTTTTTATTTTTTTTTTTTTTTTTGGGCAATCCTTATACCAAACGGGGGGGGGGACTATTACTGATGCCACCCTCTGAAATTCAGAAAGATCTAACATTCTAGCTGTTTGTATGGTAATCCAGAAACCAGCTGAATTTACTCTCATATAACCGTAGCCACTTGGAAAAATATATGAAAAAAATCCAACGTACAATGGAAATTTGAGAGACAAAGATCAGCATGAACTTGAAGACATGAGGGTATCAGTGGTGCAACTGAGTAAATGGAATCTATTTCAATTTAAAATGACACACTCAAATGTCCAGCAGGAAAATGCAGACCTACAGTCCAGGACAAGTAGTGGGAGAATGCTACACACTTTTTTGATAGCATGATGCATCTATATTGTTTCCTATGAGAAATAAATTGTATAAAATAACTGAAAGGAGGATTAAGGTTTCTGAACAAGTTGTAGTGGGAGTTCTTGTAGAGAACAAGGAGTCTTAAGGTCCCATATGCTTTATGGCAGCTGATAGGCAAGATAAAGAACTTATTCCAGTGGCTCTCAATCTAATTAGACTCAAAGCACTGCTCATAAGATTTAAGTACTACCTCAGAAAATACTAGCACTTTGCTCTTACCTGTTTTTCAGTATTAAACAAAGCAATTTTGTAGCAAAGAACTCAGGAAGACCACAACAGGTCTGAATGTTTTTAATACCATGGGATTTCTCGTTTGATCCTGCAAATCATGTATAGATGTTTGCACACCTAGCAGTGATAATATTGTGTAGCACCTGTAAAAAGACCTCATAGCACCTCATTGTGCTACAGCACCCTGGTTGAGAATCACTGACCTGTACTATTCACAAGGTGCTGTTTAAAGCATGCGCACACAGTTGTTACCATAAAAGGGGCAGGACTTTACTGTGTCAGCTACTCTGTGATAACTGTGTCTGTATACTTCAAACAACTAACCCTGTCAAATAAAGACCACACTGCAGCAGCTTAGCTCTCAACTAATTCAGAAAGATAGCTTAGCTACCACAGGGTAAGAGCAGGTACCCCAGAGCAGCTGGTGGACAGCAAAGCCCCTTTTGCCACTTGGTAACTAGCTTCTGTTCCTGTGCCCTTAAATATCCTTCTCTTTTCATGACCTGATCTCTGCTTTATGATAAGCATACTTTATCAACCCTATTGTTGGAAGAAGGGGTACTGAAAATGAGAATAAGGAAATGCTAGCATGTGGCATACGTGCTTAGGCTCTACCTTGAAAGTGGTTAATATTTTACAGCAGAAGTTATTAATATTAATCCTCAAAAAAGTATTTAATGTTTTGGGTTCAGATAATTTTTTATTTTTTTTTTTAAATTGCACAAATTTAGTATTCAATGATTTTCTATTAGTCTTCTCCCGTGTTGGTTTATTCTTCAGGCTATTTTTAATTTATTAAAGAAGTTTAAGGGAAAAAAAGCAAAATGCCAATCTGTTATGTAGTCTGCCATCATAATTATTTTATTTTGTTGATTATTCCAACACTGAGAATACCTTTAAATCTAATTAAGTAAAAACAATTGTTTTTATTCATTCTCGTAAATAACCTGAGCTCATGGAGACAGATACAATTAAATTTGAGACTAAGCTGCTGCTAGCATGCATTCAAAATTTGCCTTTGAAAAAAAAGAGTTCTACATGAAAATTCACAGTCACACTAATGTACAATGGTTTGAAACTCCTCACTTTCATGTTCCCCAGCACTGCAGAACCATCCATACAAACCCAGAGTTTGAAAAAAGGGGGGGGGGGGGGGGAAGTTGTTTTCCTCTTTTTTTTAATTATTATCCATTTTAAGTCAGGTGGTTGCCAAAACTCTCACAAGTTCTTTATAGAAATTCTTCCATCCTACAAGTCTGATTTTAAGAACAAATCTAGCCCATTACAACACTTTTTTCCCCTGAACTCCTTCAAAGAAAAGTGTGATTTATTGTCTACATTATCAAGCAAAATGGCCATGATTTCAGCACCCACCCAATAATAACCACCCCAGTTCCCAAAGTTTTTATAAACTGTGGTATTAGTTTTCCAAGATAATGTCAGCAAATCAGGATTTAAAATTTAATCCTAGTCACAGTTCTCATCTTTGTGACAACAAGCTATTTAAAGTTACAGATAACCATAATGCATTGAATTACACATGGATAAATTCAATTAGGATGCTGACTTAAATGGGGTTTGGTTCTCATGAGCTTTCAGATTAGTTTCTAGCTATCTCTCTAAAATATCAGGACAATGTATGCAATAATGTGTCCTTTAAGATACAAAACCTAGAGACTGTTCCATGTGCAAACATTATACAGGGAGTAGATACAAAGGAGTGCCAAAGTCATGCTTATCACATTAGGGGATTGGAATAAGTAATTCAATAATGTTCCACCATATACATATACTCCAGTGACGTCTAACACTCCCTATTCTGCTTCTACCCAGACCTAAATGCCATTTGTTAGGGCCATAGTCATTGCTGGGTCACACCACTTTCTGCTAGCATTAAAGCAGGAGGATGATCTCCTTTTCAGATATCTAGGGAGATATATAGGGAGTAAAAGGAAGGCCCAGGGCAGTATAGGACCACTACTGAATGGGGAAAAGGCTGAACTCCTCGATGAGTTCTTTGCCTCAGTGTTCCTAAATGGGGGGCAAGACAAGTCTCACAATGGGATTGTAGAGAGGCAACAGCAGGGCGCCAGACTACCAAGTGTTGACCTTGAGATGTTGCAGAGTCACTTGGAAGGACTGGATGCATTTAAGTCGGCAGGCCCGGATGAGCTCCATTCGAGGGTACTGAAGGCACTGGCTGACGTCACTGCACAGCCACTGGCA
>NW_005842561.1:320835-350640 GCF_000455745.1 Alligator sinensis | reverse complement strand
ACTCTTTCCTGCCTATGTAGAGGGTTGGACTCGATGATCTATTGGAGGTCCCTTCCGGCCCTAACATCTATGAATCTCCCAATGGCACCAACACAGTCGGCATAATCTCCTTTCCCCTAGGGATGGAAATTTCAGGTGGCTGTTACAGGGTCCAAATAATGATTAACTGTATCTGGAGAGGTGCATTAGTGCATCCAGGGAATATGCTTAGATACTGTGGTAACTGCCAGGTTATAAACAAACACCACTCACCAGCTTCTGCATGTGGAGAACCCCACGAAGCAATCTGTAAAGTTGCTCCTCACAAACAAAAATAGTGGCAGCCAATACTGAAAACAAGCCTGTCCTATATAAACATTACTTTTTGAAGGGCACAAGAGACCAGGGCAGCACAAGGAGATGCCATCCACCTCTTTGTTCCAATGAATGTGGTCCATTTTCCACAGTTTTTACCACCACTCCTCCACTCTATTATTGGACTTTGTACTTGATCAGCTTCCACTTTGTACTTGATACCCCGAAGTCATCTCCAACTGCAGTAATTGAGTTAATACAATAATAAAAATAAAATAAAATAAAATAAAAAAAACCCAGTAAGATGCATGTGAAATGTACCATGTTTTCCTGCAGATAGCATGTGAAGAGAAGCCTGGAAATAAAACAACAAACAAAAAAACCAAAGAGATATCTTTGACTGAGCTAAGTCAATGGCACAGCTAGGGAGCTGGGCCTGCTCTGGAGCCTGCTGCAAGCCCTGTGAGCCAGACGGGGCCTGTGGATCAACCTGACACCAGTTCTTAAACCACGTGACTAGTCAAACCCCATACATTAGTTCCAGAGCAAAGTGCCAGGTCAGATAGAGTGTGCTAGGACTGGTACGTGGCTCTGGATCCAGCGGAGGCAGCCCCAGGCCTGAACCTGGGTACTGGTTCCAGGGCCATGCACTGGCTCTGGAGCCACGTGCTGGGTACAGTCTGGCATACAACCCTTGAAGCCAGCTCATAGTCCAGTGCACTGAGCTTGGAGCCATATGCTGGGTCTGCTCTAGCATGTGGCCCTGAAGCCAGTGCATGGCCCTGGACTTGACATACTGGGATGTCGGGTTGGACCTAGTAAGACATCTGAGGCGGTGTACCAGATTGGACCCAACATGCCATGTCCAGCTGTGAACCAACCCCATGCATCCACCCAATCTGGCAGATGGTTAGGAAGATCCCCACAGATCTCCCACAGCTCCTCTCCACTCCCTCGTTCCCCAGCCAAATTTCCACACTTGTGGCAATCCCTGTTCCTTGCATAACGTAAACATCTGGGGAAATTTTTTTGTTTGTTTGCTTTTTGTTTTTTTTGAGGGGGGTGGGTAGAGGGGAGAAGTTTTGGGAGGAGGTGAGCAGCCACTGGTGAAAGAACAGGTTTGGGACTATTTTGGGACTGCCTGCCACAGGGCTCCACACTTTAAACAAACTACTGTCCGAGCCTGGGCAGAGCAGCCCTGGGCTAAATGCTGTGGTCTTGGGTGCACATGTAGACACTGCACCTGGGAGCAGCCGACTCCAGCTTCAGCTGCTCCAGAGTTTGTTGCATCACATTAATTTCATGTGTAGATGCACCCAGTCTGTGTACTGTGTACTTACTGTTGGTCAGTCACTAGGTTTTAATGTTTTTTTAAAAGCTTTATGCTAGCGATCTTCTGATTAATGACTAATTTTGCTTTGCAAGCAGACATTTTTAGAAATATGAAAGCCTGCTGTAGTGCAATCTAAATATGCAGCACTGACCTTCACTTTTGTTGGAGGTCTATGCATTTTGTCTAAAATGCATAATATTCGAGGGGCTTTCAAAGACAAAAAAATAAAATAAAGTGATTAGGTAGCCTACTTCTCTTGTACTAGAGCTGCTCTGTGCTGCAAAGCCAGAGCCACTACATAGGATAATAGGCAGCTAGCAGGGGTAGGCAGTGGGACAAGTAGTAGGGGGAAGAGGGCAGGGCAGACCCCAAAGTCCTGATTTCCCTGCCATAGTATTGTGGGGGACAAAATAAAGATGACCAAATACTTAGATTCTTAACATGGAAAAACTACAAACAACAAATTAAATGGTTTTCCACGTATGGAATCTATTGGAGGTATAGTCTTAAATTCAAAGTAGTCTTCGATTTGGGTAAATCTGATAACTCTGCTCCTTTATTACTTGGCATATAATTTTCCCACATTAAAAAACAAACAAACGAGATAATTGTGGGTTTTTAAGATACGATTCGTACTATTTTTTACATTGTAAAAAAGAAAAAAAAACAAGACATTACACAGGCAAATTGAATATAGCATTGTGTCCATGCAGGTCTGTTTTTGTAATGGATCAGACTTTAAAAATCAAACTGTAGAGAGAAGACTGCTACCTGCTAGAACGCTTCGTATATCTTTTACCTTGCTGTTTCTCTACAAACCACTTAACCCATTTCTTAAACATGAAAATTGCCTACATCAAAAGGGTGTGAAAAATTATTAAAAGAAAATGATGGAAAAATAACGTGTGGGGTGTTGGTCTGTGTTTTAGATTCCATTGTCTGTATTGCATGTTTCAATGGAGGGGATGGGCATTCACTTGCTTTTTCATCTTTTTTCTTTTCAACTGTTATCCATTTATTAGAATGATGGAAGTAATACCAGTAACAAGGTGACAAGATGTAAAAAGAGGTAGCAAACAATATGGCATTGTAATAGGCAGCAAGATTTTATGAACTACTAAGTTGACAGAAGTAACTTCTACTTTGACAGATAACAGAAAAACCATACAATCACAGATAGTAGGGTTGGAAGGGACCTAAGGAGTTTATCTAGTCCAACCCTCTGCTCAAAGCAGGACCATCCCCAACTAGATCTCAGCCAAGGCTTTGTCTAGCTGTGTCTTAGAAACCTCCAAGGATGGAGACTCCACAACTTCCGAGTAACCTGATCCAGTGTTTTACTACCCTCGGAGCGAGAACATTTTTTCCAATATCCAACCTAAACTTCCCCTGCTGCAACTTGAGACTGGACTATTGCTCATGTTCTGTCATCTGCCACCACTGAGAACAGCCTAGCTCCATCCTCTTTAAAACACCCTTTCAGGTAGCTGAAGGCTGCTATTAAATCCCCTCAGTCTTCTCTTCTCTAGACTAAATAAGCCTAGTTCCCTCAGAAATCATGTCCCCCAGTCCCCTCACCATTTTTGCTGCCCTCCACTGGACTCTCTCCAATTCGTCCATATTCTTTTTGGGATGCCCAAAATTGAACACAGTACTCCAGATGTGGCCTCACCAGTGCTGAATAGAGGGGAATAATTACTTCCCTTGACCTGCTGGCAACACTTTTACCAATGCAGCCCAGTATGCCATTAGCCTTCTTGGCAACAAGGGGACACTGCTGGCTTATATTCAGCCTACTGTCCACTGTATCCCCCAGGTCCTTTTCTGCAGAGCTGCTGCCCAGCCAATCAGCCCCCTATCCTGCACTGGCCCATCCTAAGTGCAGGGCTTTGCACTTGTCCTTGTTGAACCTCATGAGATTCCTTTTGGCCCAATTTGTCTAGGTCACTCTGAATCCTAGCCCTATGCCTCTCCCCCCCACCCCCACACACATCTACTGCTCCCCGCTCCTTGCTATAATCTGCAAACTTGCTGAGGGTGCACTCTATGCCATCTTCCAGGTTGTAGAACAAAAACTGGCTCCAGGACTGATCCCTGGTGCACTCTACTTGATACTGGCTGACAACTAGCCATAGAGCCATTAATTACTACCCTCTGAGCCCAATGCTCCAGCCAGTTTTTTTTATCCATCTTACAGTTCATTCATCCAGCCTGTACTTCCTTCACTTGCCTGAGAGAATGTTATAAGAAACCATAATCAACAGCCATGCTAAAAATCAAGGTATATCACATCCACTGGTCTCCGTGCATTTAAAGAGCCAGTCATCTCATCATAGAAGGCAATCGGGTTGGGTAGGCATGAATTGACCTTGGTGAATCTATGCCAACTGTTCCTAATCACCTTCTCCTCCAAGTGCTTAGAAATGGATTTCTTGAGGACTTGCAACATAATTTTTCCAGGGACTGAAGTGAGGCTGACTGGTCTGTAGTTCCCTGGATCCTCCTTCTTCCCTTTCTTAAATATTGCCCTTTTCCAATCATTTGGGACCTCTCCCGATAGCTCGGAGTTTTCAAAGATAATGGACAGCAGCTCTGCAAACACATTAGTTGCCCTTTTCCAATCATTTGGGACCTCTCCCGATAGCTCGGAGTTTTCAAAGATAATGGACAGCAGCTCTGCAAACACATTAGTCAGCTCCCTCAGCACCCTCAGGTGCATCCCATTCGGCTCCATGGACATTAAAACCTACTGATGAGCTGACTGACTAACAGCATGTACACAGACTGCGTGCACAGATTCATAGTTGTTAGGGTCATAAAAGGACCTCAGTAGGTCAGAGTCCAGTCCGCTGCCCTGGGCAGGAAAGAGCGCTGGGATCAGGTAGGTGCTTGTCCAGTCTCCTTTTAAAGACCCGCAAGGTAGGAGAGAGCACCACCTCCCTCAGAAGCCCATTCCAGATTTTGGCAACATGTACTATGAAGAAGTTCTTTCTAATGTCCAACCTAAATCTGCTCTCTGTCAATTTGTGGCCACTGTTCCTAGTTACTCCAGGGGGTGCCCTAGTAAATATCACATCGCCTATTCCCTGCTGTATTTACAGGCAGCCACAAGATTACCTCTCAGCATCTACATGTGAAATTAATGTGACAAACTCCAGAGCAGCTCAACCTGGAGTCAGCTGCTCCCAGATGCAGTGTCTACATGTGCACCCAGGACCACAGCACTTAGCCTGGGGCTGCTCCACCATGGCTCAGGCAGCAGGTTTGGGGAGTCATCCCCAAGTAGCAGCATAGGAACTGAATGGGCCACAGGAGTGCCAAGTGTGGAGCTGTGTGGCCAGCAGCCACCATACTTTAGCACTGTGAGACAAAATGCGCATGTAGAAAATGACCGGGGCTGGCTAGGGCATGAATTACTCTGCCATAAGATAGAACTGTTGGGAACAGTACTGCCTTATGGCAGGGATAATTAATTCACTATGCTCCAATTCTGGCACACGTGTAGACATTGTGGACTGTCAACTCCACAGTAAAGCGCACAGTGGGTGCATCTACATGGGATACAGTTTACAATAATTGAAATTAGGCACCTATTGTCCATCAGAATCGGGACTGACATTTTACCCACCTACAGTTCATTAGATTAGTCGGTCATGTATCTATAATAATGGAACACAGGCTTAAGTCAGTAACCTCAAAAGTTATGGGTAGCCATGGTTAATCTTACATACTTTAGCCAAACCAAATGAAAGTGATCCCAAGATTTGATAACCAAGTTACTGGGGGAGGGGAGGAGAAAAGACTATAACCTGGAAGCTTCTCCCTGTCTCTTCATCTCATGTTAAAAATAAATAAATTAAAATAAAAATCAATCAATCACTTGGAGTTTTAAATTTAAAATGAAAAAAAAAATCTTCAGCTTAGTGATTCCCTACTTTGCATGTCTATTTTTGTTTCTATTAAAGTATTTTAGAAATTTACTTCTGGCACTTCTCACTTGCAGCATGAACAACTGACGCATTAGTATATTTTAACTTTAAGTTATTTTTAGCCAAGTACAAAAATCAGTGGAAGAGTCAAGGATCTACATTCCACTCTAATTAAGCCATCATGTTTAGAAGCCAGCTATTTTGAGCATTATAAAAATGGCAATACCTATCACTGACAGTGCCAATGCAGCCTGTAACCTCATAAAACACATAAGTGACAACATAGACAAGTCCAGTGAAAGAACTAGACTTTTTGCTTTCTAGAACAGCAACACTACTTTCACCATAGCTTGACAAATATTCCAGACACCTAGAGAGCCAGGCAAATGTGGTCCTCAGACTAGTTCAGTGAACAGTGTTTTTATGTACAGGTCATTATAGAGAAGGGAGGTATGCTTGAATTTACACCAACATATTATTCCAGTACTCATTTGGCTTACTGGCTGTCTTCCACAGTAGCTTTGTTTAGGTGTTTTGAACTATCACTGGAGAAGGAAAAATTAACTCTTCCCATCAGTTTAAAGTGGCAAAGCTACTGTTGTCTTCATTTCCATTGCTTCTCCCACTACCTTCAAAACAGATTATGGAAGATATCACTTAAATCAACAGAAGCGAAAAGCATCCTATCCAAAATTGTTTTTGGAGATAAGAATCATGGTACTGAGATGCCCATATGAAAACCACACAACTATTTTCCAATTGTGCTCTACTAGAAGCAGTACTTCCATAGAACATATCTCCTTCTATTTGAGATTTTCCAGAGCTCCACTCATCTATATCCTTATAGTGCAGCAGAACCCATATCATTTGTGTCTGGGTGGCTCTCAACCCAATTAGTTCAGTGAGCTGCTGAATTAAAGATGAGCTGATCAGCTGTTTGCCACAGCTTCCATTTCACAGCATGCCACTTCTCTGATCAGCTGGAGCTCAGCAGAAGCCTCATATAGTTGTTTGCTGCAGCTATATTATATTTACATACACATGGATATATAGCTACTTCATGGACCATAGAATACAAATCTGTCTTGACCTAGAGAAGAGCATAAAAGGAAGGGAGGACAAATTTCCTGAAGCTAACAGAAATTAAACAGCAGTGAACTTGTCTTTGAAAAGAACAGCACAGATGAATTTACTCTCAAGTAAAACTAGATTGAAAAGTTCTTCCTAGCTTTTCAGACTCTGCAGGAACAGAGGCAATAACTAATCAAAGAAAGGGCCTTTGGAGTTAAAAACCATATGAAGGAATGGATTACAGAATCTGTAACAGTAGATTCAACCTTTAACATTCAAATCTGCTTGAGCTTCTTTTTTAAAACCCTAATGACATTTTATTTTTCCTCTTTTAAAAAGGAGGAAAAAATCCCTCCCCATCCTGTCCTGGCCTTGAGTTAAACCTCTAAAGCAGGGGTGCTCAATCCTGGACCTGCAGTTCCATGCCATCCAGCTCACAAGGATCCTTAGGGATCAAAAAATTTGGCAGTGGGGGAGTGGTAGCACTAACTGTTGTTCCTCTGCTGCCATATTACTGGGCCTGTAGGGAGCCCCCTAATCTGCATATAGAGGTTGCCCAGGGCCCAATTCACAGACAGATAACTAGAGGCTGTGTAGAGATCCTGATCCTGTAGCTTGGATCCCCAGGAGGCAGCATGGGGCCCAATTCTGCCCATGTACTGTCCCTGAGCCACTCATCTGGCCCACACCAGCAAAGGTTGCAACTACTCTTCCCATATTTTCTAGAAAGAGAGAAATCCACATCCTTCCTAAAGAGTAGGAGCCACTGAAACAATTTTAATTTTTCCTGTAATTGTGGCTCACAGAACATAAAAGTCACAGTAGATGTAGCCAATTCTGTATTATGCTGTATATACATCTCTGCAACAGAGAAATATTTAAATATGTAGGAGGGTATAGAACTTAATGAAATCCAAATTTATGTAAACAATGGAAACCTACATAGAAACATTTGACAAGAGGCAAATATTTCCGTCTCTTCAATGGAGTGCAACACGTGCAAAAACGAACATTCTCTATGAAGAAAATAGCTAAACTACGTAATTTAGAACGCATGCAAGGAACAAGCTAGTTAGAGTTTAGTTCAAGTAAACACATTTTTGTTTTCAAAATAATATATGCTCAAAACAGAGTAAATTAATTCAAGCTATTGTAGCAGCAACCTAAGGGTAGACAGACAAAAGCCAAAAAATTCCAACCATTTCTGAAATAAATCAAAACTTTAAATGTAGATGTCTATACCAAAGGCAGGAGCACAAGGAAAGTCACTGAAACTTGAACCAACAGCCACTGCTTGTTCTGAGGGGTTTGCCCTTATGCAAGATCTGCTGGTTCTTCTAGTTTGAGACCAAAACAGAATTAAAGAAATTTATTCCCCACACGTGTTGCAGCTGCTGTTCTGACTATAATCACCGAGATACCGCTTATCGAGGGAACACCTCAAAGGAAAATTTATTATTAGTGCTGGCTGCTACCCCAAAAAGTAGGTCATGTTATTAAATACCACCCAATAATAGCATGTCCTCCTTCCTCCTGCACTGAACCAACTGTTAAAGATGAAAAAGCTACTAAGAGAACTATTTTAAAAACAAGGCTTGAAAAATTTACTTACTCAAATTTCCTGTATGCAATATGAATCCTGTACAGGTAAAATGTCAACAGAATGCAAATCCCAGTTGTTCTCACATCTTGAACAAATGTTACAAAAAGTTGAAATCCTTCTTCCATCCTCCTGCAACTCCCAGGTTGAGCCCTCAAGCTCTAAGGTTTATTTTAAGAGTTATGGCAATAAAAACAGCCACAAAAACAGTTCTATGGAAATACATTATGTCAGATGTGGCCAATCTGTGGCACGTGTGCCATAAGTGGTATGAGCAGCCCTTGTATGTATACCACGTGGCAATTCAGGGAGGAAACAAGCAGCATAGTGACCAATAGGGCAGGAAGGAGAAAGCAGTGAGCAGCAGATTGAGCGGGGAGCAAAGGACAGGAAAAAGCAGAGCATACTGGAAAGGGGAAGGGAATCAGAGCAGGTGCAGGAAAAAAAAATCCTAATAATATACATTAGATATATACTATTACTGTAACAAATATATACTAATACTGGCTCAACTTCATATTTCCTGAGTGCTTTAATATCTTTAGTTCTTAAATCAAGTTAAGAATACATGGGTTAAGAAAGTTTCAACTGAATTTGATTAGCTTGAACTACATGTGAGGTAGCAGAAAACTCCAAAAAGTAGCAAAAACCAACACTGCTAGGTTGATACGCAAAGCAGATCCCAGAATGCTTTACATTTTCCTTACAGGAACTATTTTAAAAAACACCTTAAAATGAGAGGCCATTTTTCAACTTGGCTTGTTTCAATCCAATTTTCAAATAGACAAGAAACAAAAATCCAAGCAGCACTCCCTATTAGAAATACATAGAAAATATAATTTCACCTTGGAGGAGGAACTGCTCGTGTCTCCCCTTCACCACTCCACACATCCCCTCCCGCAACCAGCCACCACACATCTCTTCAATATCTACACAAGACCAGTGGCTATGTTTCAAGAACATCAAGAACTTTTATAATGGATTATTTTAACTTTATTAGTGCAATCACTGCCATCAAGTATCAGTTCTTGAATGAAGAACAGCTGATGCTGGTTAGGAAAGGAAATCATTTAAAGAACTAGCAGAAATACTGCTTTATCATTGCCAACATCCTCCAAATGAAAGCACAGAGCCTCCCAACATGGAAAAAAGCCTCGACTCCTCACTGAATTCAAGGTCTTACTCCCAGTTTTCAAAGTACTTGCAGATTAAGCCACATCCACGTTAAAAAAAAACAAAAAAAAAACACCAAACAAACAAAAATTTTAAACTTGTCTTGACGTTATTTAGTCTGGGACAAAGCAGGTTGAAGACTGGATACTCTTTCAAGCAGTTACAGAATGAACTTTCAGAAGAGATTAGGCAAACCCCATTTCTAAATATCTTTATGAAATGTTTCGCAACATTCCTTTTTTGAAAAAAAAACTCTCCGGTAAAACAAGTGCATTATGCTCCAATCCTGGAGAGAGGCTGTAGTCATCACAAAACCTTTAACAAGTTACAGGGACAACATTAGGTGCCACAACTATATATTTATAAATGTCTGGAATGAAGTGGAGCCTCTCTGTTTCAGGATTCATAACCCTCTAAATAAAAAAAAGTGACCATTAGTTCAAATGTAATCCCTTGACTTATTTCATACTCACACTACCCATATTTATTCTGTAGTATTGGTTAGGTCAGAATTTACACACTGACAATTTATTTCCCCAACCAACAATAAATCTGTGATAAACCCAAATTTTGTCCTCTCCCAACCTCAAATTACCAAGTAGTCCCTTATTCTGTTTCAGCATAGCTCAAAACACTACATCTTTTTTTTTTTTCTTCAGGAAAAGGAATCTGCATACTAGGGTTGTTTAAATTAATAGAGTTTTTAAAAACGAATAAATACTGTTTTTAAAGATGTATTATTGAAAATCCAGAAGTTTCACGAGTTGGAAGTAATTAGACATTTACAAAAAAAAAAGTAACGATTCTGGAACTAAAAATCACCAACCTCATACTTATTTATAAGCAATAAACAAACTGAAATATTGAAGAAAACATGTTTCCATTAAAGGAGATTGCTGAGTCCTAAATGGGCAGCAGTTCAAGAATGCTGCACTAGTAGCCAGGCATGTATGATCTACAGCACTTATTTTTCTGGTGCTGCCACTAACTTTCAGCATTTCACAAACCAATACCAATTTAGATATACAGCAATTCCACACTAAGAATGCTAAATAATAATATAGGTGTACAGACAGCTTGACTTAAACATGCCTTGCCTTCTTTCCTTGTTCCCAATACTGTGCAGTATATTATAGACTGTAGACAAAGGCTACAGATAACACTCTTCTCTCCCATCCATATACTGAAAGGGTGGCTGTCAGGGTCAATTTCATTTTAGTATTTTTGGCAGTACAATGATGAATCTCTTCTCCATAGGAAGAATACACGAGCAACCTCCACTTTTCCTTGTAAGGTTACATTTTAAGATCACCAAGTTGACATGGCATGACAAGATCAGTAACTGGCCAATCTATAGAGAAACCTTTCATTGAAAAAGTAGTAAAAAACAAAACAAAACAAAACAAAAAATCTATCTAGGCTTCAATATAAATATAGATATTGATGCAATTCAAGAAATTCCACATCTAGTGGAAAGGCCAATGAGTTTTAAATATAGCACTAGTAAAATCCACAGCTCTTGGTTAAACAGATTTCCGTTTTTCTCCCAAGGTGTCAAAGATTTTTTTAATACAATATTATCAAGAGCCAGAGATAAAATCTCTTAGGCTTGCACACACAATTTATAACGCAGTATGAGACAGCACCTTAAGATCAAGTCTAAATATTCACTCTGAGCAAGGAAAGGAAGACAGCCTCTGCACTAGCCTAGAGAGAGATGAGGCTAACACAGCATCTTTTCATCTCTTCCTAATAAGAGAACCAGGACATGAGGGTTGTTGAAAAATCAACTAACAGAAATAAAAAGATGAAGAAACTCTTCCTGAGGACCTACTACTGAAAAATACCAAAAGTTCCACATTTGGAAGTGATTAGATGAACTAATGGATAGTCATAAGTCTAAACTAAAATAATGCCAGAACAGACTGCGCATCACATGTAAGAAAATACGATGACTGGTACTGTACTCAGCATGCCCTGGGAGCTCCAATCAGTACAATGCACATGCTGCCACCACTGACAAATACTCTGTAATTGCAGCTATTAAACTCCGAATTCTTTGTGGGTTCTCTTTTCTTTTTTGCTACAGAACCATTTAAAAAACATGTTTTAGTAATTGATAAGTATGATGATAAAAAAAAAAAAAGTATACATATTGAACTACAATGCCACTCATTAGTTTAAAGCATATCTTTTCTTTTGGGCCTAACTGCCCAATAGCGTAAATAAAGATGAAATAATTAAAGTGCCCAGGTCCTGAATCTTTTTCCTGAAGTGGGGCAACAGTATGTTCTCCAACTCCAAAAAGCTGAGGCTGTTTTTATTGTGCCATACTACCTACTTTAATAAGGCTGCTTCAGATGTTAAAACTAACAAAAAATGGGTTAGACTGGGTACTTTAGTGGGGCTTTTTCGGTGCTCCCCCCCCCCCCCAATAGCTGATTGAATCAGCTTTAGGTAAAAGTGCCCCTGAAGTGCCCAATCTATATAAACACTGAGGAGCTGGGCTGAACTACTGTGCCACTTTTTTCTAGTAAAGTGCATTTTGTTTTGGCTTTTAACGCCTGCAAGCGGCTTAAGTGCCCACATTAGGTCAGTGCTCTTTCCACTATATGAGCAAATTCAAAGCCTAAAACCCTTCATCAGCAGTGGTATTTTCAAGGGGCATGAGGCAGTGCTATATGTTTGAAAGGCAATTTAAATAGACTGTGAAAACTAGGAAATACAGGGTTAATGAAACATCCTCCAATAACTTTGTTCCCATCCCTGGTAACAGGCAATGGAACAAAACCAAGTTTGACTTCTACCTGGCACAGTCTTCCATTTTCATCTCGTGTCTAACAATTCAACACCTTTGTCTTCAGACACTTGGGCTCTTGCTGTGTTTAAGGAAGATCTGTTAAAGGGAGCAGACTGCCTGGGCAAGTAGAAGGATGCAAAACTGGATTTAGGAAGAATTACAATCACACTAAGGAGCTCTTGCCTTTTTTCCTGAGGTGAGGTATGTAGGGGGTCTGGTTAGATGAGCCTAATGGTTCTGTCTGGCTCCAAAATCTAGAATAAGTGTATAAAGTTTTAAAACCATCCACAGAGTGGCCAGACTGGTAGTACACCTATCACAGTCATTGCATCTTCATATCTACTACTTATAACAGGAAGAAATGGGAATATTACAAGGCCTCACCCTATTCCCGTACCTCACTGCATATTCTCAGTGCCCACAAGAATTCCACATCCAAATTCACGAGTTGCTCTGCACCTTGCACCCTCTGTAATCCACTACTGCAACAGCAAGTACTAGTAATCACAAGACTCAGTCACTGCTAACCAAAAGCAATATCCCAGAGATGAATGGGTATTAACATTTGGCAAATCTTTCATGGTTTGTCTGAAATAGGCAAGTGGATGATTATACGTTTGGCATAGCCAGCTCATGTTTGCTAAACCTGACTTCTTTCTAGCCCAGATGTTTTATATTAATCTTCTCTATACTGTTCTTCTTCACCCTCCGTACTTCATGAGCCCAGTGGCAGCAGTCTAATGATCTCTAATCACAGGATCTCATTATGCAAGCGTTCTAAGATGGCAAATTTAGAATTGCACAAGGAGATTACCTTAACTTTGTACCTCCTGATTTTTACAGTTTTAAATATAGCTTCCTTTATGTTCTGGAAGGGCATGGAAATCCTCACTCTGCATTGAGTTTTGACAGCAACTACCCCTTTGGGTTTTGAGGAAATAGCAAGAGAAAGGACCAATGATTCAGGGAACATATAGGATTGAAAGTAGGGACACAAGAAAAGAATGACCCATTTTCACAACTATGGAGCCACACAGCGTACTATGTAGTTTTCATAACACGCCTATAAAAAGGGAGGGAAGTATTAACCTCATTTTACACACAGAAGACTAAAATTTTTCCCCAGAGCAAGTCTGAGGCAGAGTAAGCATTCAAATCCAGCCCAGGTAGATCCTATAACCACCCTACCTGTCCTCCACACTCTCATTCTGCTCTGCTTTCCTTTTCCTTAGTCATGAGGGGGAAGATGGGGAATGAAAATATTGTGGATTAGGGATGTGAAAGGTTAAACAATGAATCATTTAACTGTGATAACTAGTTAGTTTACTGGTTATTGTTTAACATGGGGCGGGGTGCAGTCCTGCAGGGAAGGGAAGCTGGTGCCCCAGCAGGAGGAAGGCAGTAAAGCAGGTGGGAGGGAGGGAGAAGAGTGACTAGTACCCATATCCTATGAGGGTAAAGAGCAAGAGACCAGGTGGCCCAATGACTCATCAATTAAGCAGTAAGCTGCTTGTTCACAGGTGACTTGACATGGGCTGTACTGTCTGGCAAGACTTGCCACTGCATTTCTTGCCCCCCCACTCCCTCTAAAGGGTCCAGGGAGCAGCTCCCAACAGCACCAGCGTCCAAGCTACTGTGCTACTGGTAACCGTTTAACCAATACAATTAGAGGTTAAATGGAAGCAGAAAAAAGGGACTGGGGGTAGAGCTTCAGAGCCCTCAAACAGAGAGCACCTAGCCTAAGAGGAACAAGTACTCTGCACATCCACCTGGAGCAAAAAAAGAGGCCCCTAAATGGCCTTTAACTCAAAGAGGGGTTGTACATATGCAAAGTAAATCTCAAAGATCCATCAAGGGCAAGATCTGAGGACAATACCCAATATGTGGGTATTGCTTGGCATTTTCAGGAAATTCCCTTAAGCTACTCCAGTGACTGATGTCAGACATGTGGCTACACACACTTGGCACAAAGCAGCAGTCTCTACAGGCAGTGATTTGCATGTGTGCAGAAGACAGGTGCCAGTTTACAGAGCTAAATTTAACCAGTAATTTTAACTATTTCTTGCCCAATATGGTACTGGATAACATATACTAGTTGAGATCAAAGCCAAATCAGGTACTACTTTGGCAAAGTAGAGCAGTTCAGTACAATAGTTTTAAACCAGCATGGACCAAAACATGGAAATGGAGAAGCTTTATTACCAAGTGTTTTTTTCCTTGGGAAATACCTTCATCAAATGATCCCAAGTAAGTTTAGTGATGCATACCTTGGACTAGATAATGTACAGTAATCTCCAAGGCAATTTAAGTATACATTTGACTGCTTTCAGGAACTCAGATCCTGACCACAAAACTCACAACTCAACTTTAAAAGTTAAGATATTTGAATAAAAGACCACATCATCTTTGTATTTCCTGGTAAGTTACAGAACTTTATTTATATACGTTTTTAAAGAACTTCACATACTGCTCAATTTTCTGATTCTAATTTTTATCAGTTATTTTTTAAATATCTTCCCAAATACCTGTGCAAGATGCATTAGTTAAAGCCAGCATAAACAATTGTGAGCTTCTATTTTATAGTTACAGGTATAAAATATTTTTAAATGTGTAAGGTTGAGTATATTGTACTTAATAATATACTGTTAAAGGAAACAAAACAAATTAAGGGACATTTTAATTATCCCAAAGCCAAGCATAAAACTAGAGAAATTCTAAGTTAAAACTTTACCAAATTGCACATTTAGAAGATTCAAGCAACTATCCTCATGTCACATTATACAAAACCCTATGAATCAAGATTTAATACGTATTTATAGCCCCCAATTTGACCTGAATTATTTTTACTGCAAGTTTTCATTTTTAATCCATATGCCATTATAAGGACATGTAAATAACCATACCCGTGTCTAAGTACAGCTCTACTGCCTAAGAAGTGATAACAAAGACTCAGAAACTTGCACTACTGCTATCAAAGTAATTGTTTGAAAGAGTTACCGTTACATAAAACTCCTTTGGATAGCTTAGGCCTAAACAAAATGAAGTTGTCTCATTCAATTCTCAGAAGTATCTACCTTATAATTTAGTTATATCTTAAAATGAAAGACTGCCTGCAAATTTGATAGCTCTCCATTATCTTTCTAACTCAGCCAAGTAACTGTCATAACTTACATCCAGCACACATTTCCTTCCGTAATGTAACAAGCAAGCAGTCAGCAGGTACAGTAAAATCTTTGTTATCCAGCATCCATGGAGAATCAGGGGTGCTGGATAACAAGATATGCTGATTAACTGAGAGGCCTGAACAGGCGTCTCTGCCTGTTCAGGCTGCCACCTCTCTCGCCATATCGCCGCCCTCCCACCGGCACTTTCGGTTTCGCTTTTAACTTATTAACCGGCATGCCAGTTCGTAAGAGTTTGCCGACTTGTAAGGTACCGGATAACGCAACTTGTATATTGCATGTGCACTCCAAATGTTCACATACATGCAGCTGCTCTTTATTTCTATAAAGATAATAAGCAGACTATGATTTTTTTTTTTTTTTTATTAGTACTATTCCTTTGAATATCAACCCTTATACAAACAAATCTAAACAGGTATATCAGCACTCACACTTCAGAAGCTGGAACAGTATTCTCTGGGCTCAATGCCCAACACACTAATTCAGCAACCTATTACTGGTGTGTAATTGATTTATAATCCAAGTCGAGTTGCAATTTCCAGTCTGGAGCAGTTGCAAATAGCCCTGTAATGCTAAATGGGTGGATCCCAGGTCACCTCCATGATCCGCATGGATCCTGGATCTCACCGATAATTTGTGATTCTCTCTCCCATAAACCCCCAAATCCATAATTAAAAATTTCATTTTAATCCCTCACCCCCCAGTCCTGCTGCTGCCCCTCACTCTCCACCCACAGCTCCTGCTTCCAGCCCTGTCAGAGGGAGCTCCCAGCTGCCAAGACTATGGGGCCAGGGACCCGGGTCCACAGCCCCCTATTGCAACAGCTGTTGCAGCAGAGCAGAGCCCAACTACCCACCACTTCCTGCCCACTGCAGGCTCTAGCTGGGGGGTAGGGGAGTGCTGCGGCGCACACTCCTGATAAGCAGAGAGATCTGCATCCCCCACATCTGTGCACAGGGCAGGGCCTGAAGCAGGCAGTGTGCAGCCCCCACCCATTACACAGATCTGGGGCGGGGGCACGTGTTGGTCCCCCTGCTCCCCAGAAGCGCACACAGCAGTGGGGAGCTGGCCTCGCGCGCCCCCCCCCCCACGGGGCAATTCCCTGCCCTGCCAGGGACCTGCAGCTGAGCATTGTGGCCCCAAGTCCCAGGCACTGCCCAGCTCGGCAGCATCCCCAGCCCTGTTCAACTTCTTTCCTCCCTCCCTCCCTCCCTTTAGGGGCCTCAATCCCACCCTTCCCCAGTTTACCAGCAGGAGCTGCTCTCCAGGCTGCCTGGTGCCATGTGCATCTAAATGCATGTGGTACCCCCTGCCTGACTGCCCTCCTCCCACAGGCTGTAACTCTGCCAGCCTACAAGGAGCTCATTGCAAAACCTGTGGGGTTTCCTCTGGTAAAATGAGATATTCACATTTGCCTCCAGTAAAAAGGTAAAGTCCGCAGTTTACTCCCTTTTTCCATGGGAAACAGGAGACCTGGATCCCTAATGATCTGTCCTGAAACTGCAGCATATTAAGTGTATATCTATGACAGTGTAGACCATTTTTTCTACACTCTTACAATTCTAGGCCTTTCAGCTGTCATCTTTTTCATGCAACTCCAAATAACATTGGTAGAAAGTTGAAGAAACATACCCTTTCTATCTTAATGAGAAAGCCACTATTATTGTAAAATGAAAAATTAGATTAAGCTAGTAATTTAAAATCCACTATCCTTGTTAGAACTTTACCAGCAAGCAAAAATATCTACAGTTGCAACACTAATTAGCTGCAACAATTTTTTTTTTTTAATTTTTTTTTTTTTAGTTGGGAAAAAAAAAAAAAATAATCACACTCCCCATCACAAGATCCAGGATACAGATATTACACTTTTGTGGTTCCAGCCACCAGATCAGACTTAAGCTTATTTGGGTAAGTGTTATTATAAATACTCTTGTCTGGAAAGCACTAAAGCAAAGTCAAACTTCTGAAAACCATGACGTGGAATCAAAAGTGATAGATACAGCTAGTTCAACCACACCTACTCTACAAACTCAAATCGCAGAATATTTTCTAAGTCTCATTTCCCATGTCCTCCTCTATACCTCCCTCCATTACTGTAAGCATAAAGCTGTTCATCTTTGTGTTTAAAACTTTTCAAAGCCTATCCCCTGTCATTTCTCACCAAATATCAAAGGATTGATTCCCACCTTTACTCAGTGCCAGCCTTTATTAATAGATTTGATACATATTCAAATAAGCAAGCAAGAATGCACACACTTAAGTGCTTTCTCCCATTTTCTTTCCCTTCTCCTCCCCCACCCACAGTTCAGCCACAACTTCCCCATTATAAGTCAGCATAAAAAGGTGTTGGGGAGAAAAGAGGTTGGGAGCATGAAACAAACTGCATCAGTACATAAAGGAAAGAGAGAGAGACAAGAGAAAAAGAGAGTAGAGCAGTTTTACTATCGCACTTAGATTTTACTAATAAGTAAAATTTCGGGGGTAAAACAGTCCACAGAAACATTTCAAAATTCTTAGTAAAATTTAAGAGGCACAAGACAATTGGCTTATAACAAAAGATATGAGTGTAGAATTCTATTAGCTTTTTAGAATGTACTTTTCTCCTTTTTGATCAGCATCAAAGAAAACAGCATTTAGTAAACATACACCACAAGGAAAAGCTGGTAACTCAGCTCTAGTCATATAGTGAACACTCACTGTCCACTACAGTAACAGCTGGGGAAGTTATAGGGTAAGTTTAGGGTGACCACATGTCCCAGATTGGCTGGACAGTCCCAGAATTCAGAGGCTGGTCCTGCCTGGCCCTGCTCCCTGGCACAAGTCCCACCCCCATCCCAGGTTTACTTCAAATTATTATAGTCACCCTAGGTAAAGGGGGGATACTATAAAAAGCAGTACAACATGGTTTCCTGGTATACATACTGTCTGCTTGAAGATGACCCCCAGATTTTCCAATTTTGCCCATGGGAACACTTTTCAATATAAAGACAATTTGTCTAATCCACACTGGCAAAATGAACTGTAATTACTCGGAGGGCACTGATAAAGATTTTCTTGGCTGATACCGAGAGCCGATTAACCAGACATAACAGTCAATACTGATCTGATAACCGATTTACAGTAATGCAGTCAGGCAGCGTGAAGAGCAGCTCCCTGCAGGTAAGTCTGTGGAGAGGAAGGGACGTGGGGGAGTGGGTAGATCGAGGCCGCCCATAGCGAGGGAGAGAGTGGGGTAGGGGCAGGGGGCACTGCCCAGCCAGGGTGTTGCATGGGACAAGTGGCCAGGGCAGGAAACAGGACAAAGCCGCAGGCAGCTTGTCCAGGGGATCGGTGTTCTGGTGCTTAAAAAATAGTGGTGAAGGCACTTGAACTAAAGCTCATCAAATGAGCTTTAGTTCAAGCACCACCACTACAATTTTTAAGCACAGGGATGCTTTGAAGGGGAGCAGAGCTGAGCAGGGTGGGGGCAGATGCAGGCTGCCCGCTGTGGGCGCAGGGCTCTCTGCTCTGTTGCCTTTGCCCCAGGAGCCCCATGCCAGCTGTGCATCCCCTGCCCACACAGCAGCAGGGGGCACAACATGCTACCCCGGCTACTACCGGGTGGGCAGGGGGCACGTGACTGGTGCGGGGCTCCCAAGCGAAAGGCAGCAGAGTGGAGAGCCCCATGCGAGCAGCCTGCATCTGCCCTGTGCACAAATCTAGGAGGGCCCCCCAATTCCTCTCCTGAGGGGTACACACGACAGGGAGCTGCCTTCCCCCCCCCATACCCCTGAATGAGCTGCCCATGGCTCTGTGTCCCGAAGACTATCGGCTCCCTGCAGGTAAACGTAAATTTCCCTCTTATTGGCGCCGATCCGATATGCAACCGATACATTGGTGCACCTCTAATAATTAATTACACTCAGTCGAGACAAAGTTTATTAAGCACTACTACAAAATACTGATCAAAAATGAGTTGAGCAGTTTTAGGCATCAAACATCATTTGAACCTGTGCAAAGTTGTTATTTCTGCAAGATGTTCACTTTATAGAATAGTAAGGTTGGAAAGGACAGAGTCCTAACCTCTGTTCAAGGCAGGACCTCTCTCATCTAAACCATCCCAATCAAGTGCCTGTCTAACCTGATCCTAAAACTCCAACGATAGAGATTCTACAACCTCTCTGGGTCATCTATTCCAGCATTTAACCACTGTCCAAGTGAGGAAGTTCTTCCTAAGTTCTCCTTCCTGCAAATTAACACCCTTGCTCCTAGTCGTGTCCCCTGTGGTCACAAAGAACAGTTTATCCCCATCCTCCATATAACCATCCTTCAAATGTTTGAAGACTTAACTGAGCAGGGTCTTCTCTTCTCTTCTCCAGATCAAGTAATTCCAGTTCTCTCAGCCTTTCCTCATAAACTGTTTCCCAGGCCTTTAAAAATTGTTGTCATTTTCCACTAAACCCTTTTCAATCTGTCCACATCTTCCTTGAAGAGATGGGTCCAAACTGGACACTAACACAGGTACAGCCTTATCTACAGAGTGGGAAAATAGTTTCCCTTGATTTCAAAGTGGTGCTTCAATTTATATAGCCCAGTATGCCATTGGCCTCTTTTGCAACAAGAACATACCAGTGGCTCATACGCAGCTTATGGTCCAATGCGACCCACAGGTCCTCTTCCGCAGTACTGCAGCCTAGCCAGTCACTCCCTCAGTCTGTTTTTATGCATGTGCTTGTCCCATTTAAAATGCAGGACTTTGCACTTGTCCTTATTGAATTTCATGCAATGACTTCAGACCATTTCTTCAGTTTAATCAAGGTCATTTGGAATCCTCATCCTAGCCTCAAGAGTGTCTGCAACATCATGCAATTTGCCAAGTGTGCCCTCAAGCCCACCCTCCAAATCCATTAATGAAACATTAAACAACACGGACACAGGACAGACTCCGACAGAATTCCATTCAACATGCCTTCTCAGCTAGGCATCAAGCCATAGGGCTAGTGAAAAACCTAACCTGAAAAGGTGATAGTACAGGGAAAAAGGTATATGCAAATACCATCAAATACAAAGTAGCCACAACAATATTTTTCTCTACCTTTGAGCTATTGTGAAGTTCGGTAAATAAACTATTGTGCAAATTAAGTTGGTAATCACTTTTAAATGTATTGCCAACATACTGTAAACATTTTAAATGACTTATGAAAGTTTCTCTTGTGAATTTACTCTGGGGAGATCTCTGACAATACAGCAAATTATTTGATTGGCAAAATTGACCATGGCTAAATGAAAGTTCAAACTAAAAATTCCTACAAACACAAAAAGGGATTTTTCCTGGTATTGTGACGGACTCCACAGGTAATACTGCAGATAGAGACCTTCCCCCCCGCCCCAAACAGCTGTGCTATCTGGGTAAATATTATATGCCTGTTCACATTTAAATAACTTACTGAGTTTGATAGCCAAATTTGAAGCTAATGGGTTTACTTGCCCTGTAATATCTGCAGGATCAAGTCCCTGATCTTTGTCACTCAGTTTACTGCACAACCACCAATAACATACTTTGGTCTTTTCAGTTTCATAGGTTTCATTGACGTTAGGGCTGGAAGGGACATCACAAGATCATTGGGTTCAGCCCCCTGCCCAAAGGGCAGGAAGTCAGCTGGGGTGAGATGACCCCAGCAAGGTGAGCATCCAGGGGTTTCTTATGTTTCCAGAGTAGGTGCTTGCACCACTTTTTTTTTTGAGGGGGGGGGAGGAAAGCATCTATTCCGGACTCTGGAGATTTGGATGAAGATGATGTTTTTCCTTATGTCCAATCTAAAATGATCTTCCAGCAGTTTATGACCGTTGGAATTTATCTTCCGCCGGGGTATTCTCCCAGTTCCTCATGCACACCCCTTATACGCTTACTAGCAAACTACCCATCAATGACGGGGGAGGGAGGTGGGCACGGGGAGGGGCAGCATGGCAGTTCCCTTGCTCCCTCTGTCCGTAAGGCTCTGGGCCCTTGCAGGTAATTGGTGCATGCCCTCTCAGCAGCACATGCGCAGTTGGCTCAGAGCATTACAGACAGACACTTTTATTATATTAGCGGGGGCTTGGTGGCAGCCTAGTCTGAGCCTTCTCTTCTCCAACCTGAAGAGTCTCATGCCTCTCCTCATAAGGCCTGCTCTCTTGACCGCTAATTAACTGGTCAACTAAGAGTTTGGAGCAACTTTTGAATAAATAAGAAATGCAATCATTAGAACAAGTTCTTCTATACTACTGGAAAAAGGCTTTGAAGGACAAATGTAAAGCCTGCTCCACTGTCTATGGAACATTTACTATGGCAGTAACTCAGATGCATTTAAATAAACTCCTTTTGGGCAGAATAAAGTTATTCAAGTGCATAAGTATTTCCATTATCCAACCCTATATCAACTTCTTGGTAAGTAGGCTTCTATTAAGCTTCACAAATCATTCAAAACACTAAACACTTGTACATACTGTCATATTTAAAGATTACAAAATGGATCACTATTGGCAAAACATTATTTTGAATAACTTCTTCTCTGAAGAGAAAGAGGGATGCATTTGGGCATGGCTTATGATGCAGGGGAAAAAAAAAATATTACACACTGCTTTGAGATACAAATGCCATTTCCAAAAAACAAAAGAAAGCAATATATGTAGTTCATTTATAGACTGTTGTGAAAGCTGGTTTTACATAGGCATTTGGCAATTCCATACTCTTCACACATGCCCCTAACATATGGGGCACAGCTTATTTTACTTATACCTCTTCTACCTAGCCACCAGTACTATAAGCTTTCCTAACTCCTCCTCACCCTCACTCCCACCCGCTTCATCCTACAGAGGTTCCTTAATATTGCAAGGGCAGAAAGGAACAATTTCTAGAACTAAAGAGGTTGGCTTGTTCCTATGAACTTTCAGTCATTGCCTTATTGGATGCTAGTGTCAATAAAAAGTATTAA
Source organism: Alligator sinensis (assembly GCF_000455745.1). Classification (NCBI taxonomy): domain Eukaryota; kingdom Metazoa; phylum Chordata; order Crocodylia; family Alligatoridae; genus Alligator; species Alligator sinensis. The sequence continues at coordinate 328,305 of NW_005842561.1, read as the reverse complement.
ATTGAGCTAATTATGAAGGAATTAGACTACCCCCCAACTAATTTAATATAGTTCCATTTGATATTTTAGTACTGTACTTCTACATTTCTTACTCTGGATCAATTTGAATAATTGATTTAGAGGGAAATTTTTATTCCATTAACTATTTATTTTATTCACCAAATTCTCCAATTTTTCCCTGTATATTACCAAGGATAGGCACAACAAACCATGCAACTAACTGATAAATCTTTCCTTCATTACATATATAAAAATCAAACCAAATATTTTTAGATGCTAGTAGTTTCTTTAAGAAAAAAGTAAATGCACAGGCATAACTCTTGTTATAAAAGAAACATCTATACATGAAAGTACAGTTTCTCTTACTTGAGAAGCCTTATAATACAAAGTCAAGTCCATTTTGAAACAAGTAAATTGTCATAATTACCATTTCCTAGTATAGTTTGCCTCTAATTGCATTTATCTGTTTGCCAAAACTGGAGTATTCATTACAAAATTCAAGCAGATTCTTAGAACAGTGGCTCCCAAAATACTGGGGCAAATGGGAACCACTGCCAATGTCATCAGACTGAAAGGAGGAAGTGAATTTGAGTAGGTGGTGCAGTCAGCAGACCAGAGTACAAACACACACAATTTATCTAGGTGATCTTTACTGTACTGGTAGCCCAATATCAGGAAATGTAAGAACAGAACTTATCTATGGGAACATTCTTCAGCATAGCTTTGTAATGATGTTGCTGACAAAACAAGATTCAAGGAGCGCAAGTTTTACTACTTGAATTTCCAAGTCATCAGTTTTCTGTTTTCACGTGCTTCAGTTCCCTACTTCTCATCTCAGTCCAGCCCTAATAACAAAATTCAGTTCTACTGCAAATATAATACAAGCAGAAGGAAGGTCAGTGTGGCACCTTAGGCTGCTTACAGATGTGGCAGAACCCCCCCACACAAAACAGCACTTTAAACTCAGCAAGCCCTTGCACTGAGCATAGCACATGCCCAGAAGTGCAGCGTGTTAGTTTGACCCTGCTCACCCAACAGCTGTATAGATTGCACGCTTCTGTGGGGATTTTTGGCAATTTAATCTAGGAGCCGATTGAGTTAGCTTTGCATAAAAGCGCCAAAAAACTCTGCTGCAGCACCCATTTGATACAGATGCTGGGGAGCTGGGTCAAACTAACATGCTTCCTCTTCCAGTAAAGCGCTGCTTTGTTTTTTCCAAGTCTGTCATCAGCCTCAGTGACTAACTCATTTAGAGGCATAAACTTTCACAGGCAACAGCCTACTTCATCAGATGTTATGAAGGGACAGTAACAGAGCTGGCCAACCTGCAGCATGAGTGCCAAAAGTGACCCAGGCAGCCTCTCCCCAGGGCATGTGACAAATGTGGGAGGGGACAGGCAGCACAGCAACGGACAGGGAGCATAAGGCAGGAAGTGGAAAGCAGAGCAGGAGGTCAGGCATTTGAGGAGGTGGATCAGTGGGGTACTGGGGGAGGGTGCTGGGCTAATTTGTGGCATACCTGACAAGAAGATCCCCCCAATGGGCTAAAATACACTTAGTCTTTCAGGGAGAACAAAAAGCTGTTAAACAGTGGTCTTTAAATGAAAATACAATGAAGACTGAATGAGGCGCTAACAGCAGCCATTATATGGAACTGTTACTTTTCACAACAGGACTTAAGGAGGTTTGCCCTCAAATTCTTAGATTTTTTGTGGATTTACTCTTCTCTCTCTGTGCACAATTTTACTTCTGTTCTGCATAGAAAGACCCACACAAACAAAAAAAGAAGTCTGACAATACAAGGCAAACAATGTAACTGACTGGACAGAATCCTGACAAGTATGAAGGAAAAGCAATTGTTTCTCTCAATCTCCTTTAGTTACAGTAATTTGTAGATGACCATATAAATCAACAAACTGTTAGTGCAACTATGTATCTTCTTGTTAACTACAATTCTGTACCTTACATTGGTAAAGATCCTGGAAAGAAAAAAAAACCCCCACGAAGTTGTATAAAAGCATTATACGTAACTTATGATATACATCATTATCATCTCACATCATGATATTAGATGCAAGTAGTAAATTTGAATTCAAATAAATAAACTTCCTGGCAGAAAAGCAGGATACAAGAAATCCTGGTTTAAGTGAATAATAAAAATAGAAAATTCAATACAGGCAGTCCTTGATGTTTTGAGTTGCAATGTTTATAGGTTGACACCCTGTTTCAACTTTCTGACATCAGTTTTAATTTTACAAGGCTTGATCCAATGCCACACTAGCGAACAAGTTTGCTGCATCACCCATCTCCCTAGAGAACATCTGTCCAAACTTCCTTGGACACTTTTGTTATGAAAGCAGACAAGACTCCAGAAAAACCGAGAAGGACTCCAGCCAAGAAGCCTTCAAAAAGTCCAGCAAAGTCACCTCAAAGAAGTCCTTCTAAATCAATATGATTGCTATTTACAATATAAACACATTAATGGAGCTATATTACTCATCTATAATTGACTGAGTACAAAATTCTGGGTTATTTTTGGTGAAAATAAGATATTACGCCTTGGTTCAGGAACTAATCCCCCATTTATAACATTGTTTTCTATGGAAAATTGGCTCCGAGTTGCAACATTTTGATTAGAGAGACAGTTTTCAGGAACCAATTGCGTCGTAAATTCAAGGACCACCTGTATTCCAATTCAATATCACTTAAGAATCAAGATTACTTAAGAATTTTTGTATGAGAGGAGGCAACTTTACTGTTCTGCAGAGTTGAGAGAACAGTAAATTTAGCTAGAAATACCAGTGATATTAGTTTTCTTAAGTTTTCCTGTAAGCAACAATTGTCACTATTCCTACATATAGTGCTCTCCAAAAAGAAAAGAAGAGATACTGCAGACAATATTTGTTCTACCCTGGATCTTTTCAGAAGTAAAGATCGCTATTCACTAACTTTGAAGCAGAACAAGAATCTTTCATTGTGACATCTTCTAATAAACATCTTCACTATATCTAAGTAAATTCAATCCCACCTCCATTCATTTCACTTTAAAAAAAAAAATGTACCATTGTTGTAATCATCTCTAAATTATAATGGAGGTTATGTGTGTGTTTCAAAATGTGTCCCTTTTAACCACCATTTATTTATTTCTACTCAGTACTACATCATGTACCCTACACTTACAGAGATCTAGCATTAGGTCCCTTCCCCATTACTACATAAAGTGATACACATAAAAAACCCCAACAAAATCCTGTGTAATATCTAATTTTGGATATATTTATGATGCCTTAAAAGAAGAGTTGTTTGGGATGGAAGGATAAGAGAGTTTACCAGAATACATGTCTTATCTCATGGTACAGTACTGTGACTAAGTATACAGCAAGTTTTCCACTCAACTTCTTTTCCTCTGTAATCTTGTAACACGTGTTGCAGGAAAAAGGTAATGCTTGTACTATTCCCTGACTAACTCCAGCCACTGCAACTGCTTTGTAGCTTTTTTTTTTTTTTTTTAAACTGAACTTGTACAGGAGATTAGAAAGGACAAGTTAAAAATGCTACAATTTACAAAGAAGGGCTGGAATGTGTTACACTCATGACAGGCCAGGAAGCATGACAGCAAAGGTTTGGGGGGGACAACAAACCATGCAACTAACTGATAAATCTTTCCTTCATTACATATATAAAAATCAAACCAAATATTTTTAGATGCTAGTAGTTTCTTTAAGAAAAAAGTAAATGCACAGGCATAACTCTTGTTATAAAAGAAACATCTATACATGAAAGTACAGTTTCTCTTACTTGAGAAGCCTTATAATACAAAGTCAAGTCCATTTTGAAACAAGTAAATTGTCATAATTACCATTTCCTAGTATAGTTTGCCTCTAATTGCATTTATCTGTTTGCCAAAACTGGAGTATTCATTACAAAATTCAAGCAGATTCTTAGAACAGTGGCTCCCAAAATACTGGGGCAAATGGGAACCACTGCCAATGTCATCAGACTGAAAGGAGGAAGTGAATTTGAGTAGGTGGTGCAGTCAGCAGACCAGAGTACAAACACACACAATTTATCTAGGTGATCTTTACTGTACTGGTAGCCCAATATCAGGAAATGTAAGAACAGAACTTATCTATGGGAACATTCTTCAGCATAGCTTTGTAATGATGTTGCTGACAAAACAAGATTCAAGGAGCGCAAGTTTTACTACTTGAATTTCCAAGTCATCAGTTTTCTGTTTTCACGTGCTTCAGTTCCCTACTTCTCATCTCAGTCCAGCCCTAATAACAAAATTCAGTTCTACTGCAAATATAATACAAGCAGAAGGAAGGTCAGTGTGGCACCTTAGGCTGCTTACAGATGTGGCAGAACCCCCCCACACAAAACAGCACTTTAAACTCAGCAAGCCCTTGCACTGAGCATAGCACATGCCCAGAAGTGCAGCGTGTTAGTTTGACCCTGCTCACCCAACAGCTGTATAGATTGCACGCTTCTGTGGGGATTTTTGGCAATTTAATCTAGGAGCCGATTGAGTTAGCTTTGCATAAAAGCGCCAAAAAACTCTGCTGCAGCACCCATTTGATACAGATGCTGGGGAGCTGGGTCAAACTAACATGCTTCCTCTTCCAGTAAAGCGCTGCTTTGTTTTTTCCAAGTCTGTCATCAGCCTCAGTGACTAACTCATTTAGAGGCATAAACTTTCACAGGCAACAGCCTACTTCATCAGATGTTATGAAGGGACAGTAACAGAGCTGGCCAACCTGCAGCATGAGTGCCAAAAGTGACCCAGGCAGCCTCTCCCCAGGGCATGTGACAAATGTGGGAGGGGACAGGCAGCACAGCAACGGACAGGGAGCATAAGGCAGGAAGTGGAAAGCAGAGCAGGAGGTCAGGCATTTGAGGAGGTGGATCAGTGGGGTACTGGGGGAGGGTGCTGGGCTAATTTGTGGCATACCTGACAAGAAGATCCCCCCAATGGGCTAAAATACACTTAGTCTTTCAGGGAGAACAAAAAGCTGTTAAACAGTGGTCTTTAAATGAAAATACAATGAAGACTGAATGAGGCGCTAACAGCAGCCATTATATGGAACTGTTACTTTTCACAACAGGACTTAAGGAGGTTTGCCCTCAAATTCTTAGATTTTTTGTGGATTTACTCTTCTCTCTCTGTGCACAATTTTACTTCTGTTCTGCATAGAAAGACCCACACAAACAAAAAAAGAAGTCTGACAATACAAGGCAAACAATGTAACTGACTGGACAGAATCCTGACAAGTATGAAGGAAAAGCAATTGTTTCTCTCAATCTCCTTTAGTTACAGTAATTTGTAGATGACCATATAAATCAACAAACTGTTAGTGCAACTATGTATCTTCTTGTTAACTACAATTCTGTACCTTACATTGGTAAAGATCCTGGAAAGAAAAAAAAACCCCCACGAAGTTGTATAAAAGCATTATACGTAACTTATGATATACATCATTATCATCTCACATCATGATATTAGATGCAAGTAGTAAATTTGAATTCAAATAAATAAACTTCCTGGCAGAAAAGCAGGATACAAGAAATCCTGGTTTAAGTGAATAATAAAAATAGAAAATTCAATACAGGCAGTCCTTGATGTTTTGAGTTGCAATGTTTATAGGTTGACACCCTGTTTCAACTTTCTGACATCAGTTTTAATTTTACAAGGCTTGATCCAATGCCACACTAGCGAACAAGTTTGCTGCATCACCCATCTCCCTAGAGAACATCTGTCCAAACTTCCTTGGACACTTTTGTTATGAAAGCAGACAAGACTCCAGAAAAACCGAGAAGGACTCCAGCCAAGAAGCCTTCAAAAAGTCCAGCAAAGTCACCTCAAAGAAGTCCTTCTAAATCAATATGATTGCTATTTACAATATAAACACATTAATGGAGCTATATTACTCATCTATAATTGACTGAGTACAAAATTCTGGGTTATTTTTGGTGAAAATAAGATATTACGCCTTGGTTCAGGAACTAATCCCCCATTTATAACATTGTTTTCTATGGAAAATTGGCTCCGAGTTGCAACATTTTGATTAGAGAGACAGTTTTCAGGAACCAATTGCGTCGTAAATTCAAGGACCACCTGTATTCCAATTCAATATCACTTAAGAATCAAGATTACTTAAGAATTTTTGTATGAGAGGAGGCAACTTTACTGTTCTGCAGAGTTGAGAGAACAGTAAATTTAGCTAGAAATACCAGTGATATTAGTTTTCTTAAGTTTTCCTGTAAGCAACAATTGTCACTATTCCTACATATAGTGCTCTCCAAAAAGAAAAGAAGAGATACTGCAGACAATATTTGTTCTACCCTGGATCTTTTCAGAAGTAAAGATCGCTATTCACTAACTTTGAAGCAGAACAAGAATCTTTCATTGTGACATCTTCTAATAAACATCTTCACTATATCTAAGTAAATTCAATCCCACCTCCATTCATTTCACTTTAAAAAAAAAAATGTACCATTGTTGTAATCATCTCTAAATTATAATGGAGGTTATGTGTGTGTTTCAAAATGTGTCCCTTTTAACCACCATTTATTTATTTCTACTCAGTACTACATCATGTACCCTACACTTACAGAGATCTAGCATTAGGTCCCTTCCCCATTACTACATAAAGTGATACACATAAAAAACCCCAACAAAAAAAAAAAAAGAAAAGGTTTGGGGGGGGGGGGGGAAGACAGGGGTTTAGTAATAAGAGCGTTGGTCCAATAAAAAAGATCATCCAGAGAGCCCCTGCCTCTCCTACAAATGAAGAATAAAAGGCAAGAGCACATCAAATGTAAAGATCTACAGTTCCAGACAACCATTTCCCCCTCTGTGGCACAACTCCTCCCAGATCTACATTAAAGATACATTTAATACATACACATATGATATGTGGATAACATGCACATATACCTGTGTGTGTGCACGTGTGAAGAATATTTTTAACATAGACCTGGGCGTTGTTGAAAGCCAGGTGTGAGCTTCGTGCCACTGAATCAGGGCATGACCCAGCCAGGTGTCACCATGATGTGCGTGTACACACACACACACACAGGCGGGTCAGGGGCATGAAGCACACCCAGCTCCCCAGCAGGAAGCCCAGCAGGTCGGGTCGGCCGGGCGGGGCCGGGCCCGGGCCATTGACAGAGGCGCCGCGTTCAGGCGCAGTAAGTCTCCCCCGGAGGAGCCGAGCGGCGCCTGTAAACAGCGCGGGACGTGGCCCCGTAGCAGAGGCCGGGCCCGGCCCCGCGGGCTCTCCCCATCCGCCGGAGCAAGACAAAGGTGGGAAAGGCCCATTCGCTTCGCCTGGGAACAACTTGGCCGGGGTCCGCTCCCCGGGCCGGGCCGGGCCAGCCTCGCTCCCCGGGGCAGCGGCGGACAAAGAGGGACGGCGGCCCCCGGGGAGCGGAGCGGAGCAGGGCAGCGCAGCGCTCGGGGGCGCCGGG